>NC_058412.1:137263051-137314298 GCF_002201575.2 Neomonachus schauinslandi
AGGCCCGCAGCGCGCCTGCGCCGCCCCGCCCCGCAACGGAAACCCCACCCCCTGCGCCGCGGTCCCGCCCCCCGCCCCCGCCAACCGCCTGGCCGCCGCCCCGCCACGCCCCGCCCCGGACGGCGGTCGCCACGGGAGCTGCGCGCGCAGGTGTGTATGTCGGGGGGGCGGGGCGGCAGGCTGCGCGCGCAGGTCGGGGGCGGGGCCGGCGGGCGCGTGCGCCCTAGCAGTTCACAGGTGAGATACCTTAGCCCACGTACCTGGGTGACCTGGGGGCCTGCAGCCTGGTGACGGGTCCTCAGACCGGTGCGTCCCAGAACAGACAGCAGCCGTGCCCCCCGGGCGTGCAGCGCTCCCTTACCGCGTCCTTTCTGGGAGCAAATGCGAGATCATACCCTGCACGCGGTTTTAACACGCTTTTCTTTTCTCCCACTTAAAACGGAGGGAAGTGGCGGAGTCCTCAGTAAAACGTAGGACAGCGGATTAATCCGAATAGAAAAAAACAAGTTAGAGCACTGATTTGCACACCAGATCAGAAATCAGCTGTAGATGATTGAAATACATAATCTTAAGTGAAATGACCAAGCCATTGAATGCATGGAATGACACGGGTAAAATCTTTGAGTAGATTGCAAGCACGGCACCGACACGGTCCGCAGTGTGCACGGAACCGCTAGATCTCGTTAAAGAGCAGATTCTAGGTCAGGCCTGGGGGGGCCTGGAACCCACCTTTCTAGGGAGCCCCCATCTGATGCAAGTGCAGCTGGTCAAAGGACCCCAACTTGAATAGCAAAATCACGGAGTACCGTGAAATTTACAATGGTTAAAAGAGAAAATAAAATCAAGGTTATGTCCAATATGGCTTTTCACGTATTGGAAATAAAGACCATTGGCCCCTACAGTGTCTTTTTGTTTCTTGTTTGGGTGGAGTTCTTGCAGATAGCAGTTTTCAAGCCTTTTGTTTAGACGTAAAATGTGAGAATGATCTGACTTTACTGGAGTTTGCATTCTAAATAAAATGTGAACAGAATACCAAACATGCTTTTCTAAAGTCAGTGTAGCTCCCAGTGGTTCTGCCTACCCCTCAGGAGGCAGCCCTGCAGAGCTGAGAACCTGACTGAGAGTTCAAGCCGAGCCTAGTGTGCAGGGAGTGAGGAAGGCTCCGGCCATGGCTCCTGGGAGCAAGTAGCAGGCCTCCACCCCAAACATGCAAGAAAATAAAATTTCAGAGGGACTCTGAAGGAAGGACTAGCCCTTCAAGGACAGGAGGGCAGCACGGCACACATGGTCATTATCTAGGGGAAGACCCATGGTGGGTCATAAGGTCAATTTAGTGACCCTGGACCCACAATTGAGAACAAAAAGCACATCATCCGTGTGAGCCGTGTGTCATGAGGGTAAGTGTCGAATGTGAAACCGTTATACAAACATGTATTCTGTGAAACCAATGTGACTTGATATCAAAACCACATAAAGATAGTAACAGGAATATAAAACCACAGACCAATACCTGACATGAACAAACCTGCAAAAATTCTTGATAGAATCTTTACAAATTGAATCCAACAAGATTACTGAAAAGGAATAATAGGTCATGACCAAGTAGATCTTATTCCAGTGACACGAGGGTTGTTTACATTTGAAAATCAACCAACGTCATTTACTGTATTTCAACCAACATCATTTACTGTATTAACAGGCCAAAAAGGAAAAAAAAAAAAAAAGCGTTCACCAACTCTAACATCCATTTCTAATAAAAACTCTGCAAGCCGTGAATGGAAGGGAACTTCCTCAACCTGATACAGGGCATCTATGAAATCACTACAGCCAGCATCATAATTACCAGTACAAGACTGAGTGTTTTCCCCTAGGTTAGGAAAAAGGCAAAGACCTCCACCATCGCTACTTGTATTCAACAATGTGCTGGAGGCTCTACTCAGTGCAAGAAAGCAAGCAGAAGGGAAGGCATCCAGACTGAGAGAGAAGAAGTGTAGCTGTCTTTCCTTGCAGACAACATGACGATCTATGTAGAAAAGCCTATGGAATCTATAAAAAAGCTACCAAGGGACTTCACCAAGGTCACGGAATAGAAGAACAGCATTCAAATATCACTGTATCCTATATGCTAGCAACGAACTTGTGCACATTGTGGTTAAAATACAATACCATTTACAATCACTCAAAAATATGCTTAGGTATAAATTTAACAAAACACGTATAGGACATATATGTTGGATATCATACTGAGTATTTTCCTTAAAAATCGTCTGCGCTCTGCCTACTCATCCCTCCCTCCCTTGCCCCCTGGAAGCCACTGATCTTTGTGTTTGCATAATTTTGCTTTTTCCGGAATGTCATATAGTTGGCATCATGCAGTGTGTAGCCTTTTCTGATTGGCTTCTTTCACTGAGTGATATGCATTTAAGGTTCCTCTCTGTCTTCTCATGGCCTGACAGCTCATTTCTTCTTAGCCCTGAATGATATCTGCGGTCTGGATGGTCCACAGTTTATTTATTAATCACCTACCGAGGGGTATCTTGGTTGCTTCTGAATTTTGGCGATTATGAATAAAGCCACCATAAACATCCACGTGCAGGTTTTTGTGTGGGCATGAGTTTTCTACTTCTTTGGATAAATACCAACGAGTGTGGTTGTGGATCGTATTACAAGAGTTTTGTGAGAAACCACCAAACTGTCTTCCCAAGGGGCTGCCCCATTTCGTGCTCCCGCCAGCAGTGGATGAAGAATTCCTGCTGCTTCACATCCTCGCCAGCCTTGGGTGTCAGCGTTCTGGATTTCGGTCGTTCTGATAGGTGTGCTTGACAGCCTTTTGCAGACTTGATCACAGCACCAGCTAGATGGCTGCAACTTGCAGGGCTGGGCAGTGTCTTCCAGGATACAGCATATGCTCTAAGTCAGCAACCTGTTTATGGTGCTCCTTCTGCACAGCTGGGATTCATGGACCTGAGAATCAAGGGGTGGAAATGGGGTGGCTCCTTTCACTGTTCCCTCTCCTGATCCACGAGCTGAATCTCTGCTGTCTGTTCCCACAAGTTCTGGTTCTAGAAAGCTCAGTTCAAGGGGAAGAGAGCCCCGTCCAGTGACGCAGTGATTGGGCTGTGGGCTGGGGCAGCCACCTGGCCACGTGGGACCCTTCGTGCCAGTGAGCCAACGGGTAAAGAACAGAGACTGTACTGGCCAGGCTGATCAGGCCTGCCTGTCAAGGGGCAGAGGGCCCGAGGACATGCCTGGAATGCAGGAGGATTCCCCGGGGCGCCTCGCAGTACCCCCAAGTCCTGTGCAAAAGTTCAAGGACGCGATCCAGGCGGGCTTACTGGGAGTTCAGGCCCATCAGGAAGGAAGCTTTGGGGCTCCCACCAGGCGGGGAGTGCCAGCCAGGGAGTGCGGACTGGATGGTGCAGAACGGCCCGTGGCCAGCTGCAGAAGTGAGGACCACAGCAGCTGGGGCTGACCTTACCCCTGCCACCAAGCTGCAACCCCGAGTGTGAGCCCGCGGAGAACACCGGGAGGGACTGTCTCCTCCTGGGCATGCGCGCGTTTTCAGGATGGCTGCATCCAGTTAGGTGGGGGCATGACTTTATCATTGGCTTTGTTTAGAAAATAGGGTTTAAAGGGTGCTGTGAGCAAGGCTTGGGAGGTGTGCTGAGGCCGTCCTGGGGGCCGTGCTAGGGGCCATGATGGCGGGGCAGGATGACTCTGGCTCTTGCTGGGCCACTTTGGTCAGCATCCCCCTTCCGCATGGTTAAGGGGATCACCAGAGGCACTTCTGCTTGAGATCTGGAGGCCAGGAGGGCAGCGGGGCCACGTGTGGATGGAGGGGACTTCGGGAGTTCTCCTGGTTTGGGCACTGTAAATATTTGCTTACAGATATATATTTTTTAATGTAATGGTTTTTATTTTTTTTTAAGATTTTATTTATTTATTTGACAGAGAGAGCAAGCACAAGCAGGGGGAGGGGCAGAAGGAGAAGCAGGCTCCCCGCTGAGCAGGGAGCCCCGACATGCAGCTCAGTCTTGGGACCCTGGGATCGTGACCTGAGCTGAAGGCAGATGCTTCACCGACTGAGCCACCCAGGCGCCCCTGCTTACAGATTTTTGTGTGTGCACAGATCCTCTTCTGTTTAGGGCCGTTTCCCAACCTTTGAACACTGGTGACTCCCGGAGAAACCCTTCCAGACTTATGTTCCTCAACTCCCTTCCTCTGCTAGGACATTTTACTGCCTCTGATGGGCCATATGTGTGTGTGTGTGTGTGTGCTGGGCCCTTTGGAAGGCCACATACCATTGCAATAGCTATGATCGGTACCCCCAGAACCAACTCTGGCCCCCTTGCGGGTGACCTTGCCCTGTGGCTAATGCATGCTTTGGGGGGAAGTGTCTAGTGGGGCGAATGAAGTCACTGGTCAGAAACTGTCAAGTCTCGCAGGGGCGGGCGTGGTTGCACCTGCCCTTCCTACTGGTGGTGCGTGAAGGTGCCAGGGTCCTGACATGCCGTGCTGACCCACACTGTGTCCGCGGTGGCTCAATCCCTCCTCTGTTTTTGCCGGCAGTCCCGGATTTGTTCCCTTGGAGCTAGGGGTGGCCGTGCGACACGGCGCGAGCAACAAGATCTAACCAGAAGTTGCGAACAGGGAGCCGATGGGGCAGGTATGCCCTGAGAGGCTCTATTCCTCCTGCTGGCTTCCTCCTAGAACAGGGAGGGGATGATGTGCTGCCCACGGGGGCAGCCTTCTTGCAGCCCTGAGGACAAAGGGACCGGCTGAGGACAGGCTGTCAGTGACACTGAGGCCACTCTACCCCTTGGGACTGCCTGCCTCCAGGTTCCCGTGAGGCATAAGACAAAACTCTGTAGAATCTCTGTTCATTGGCGTTTCCTAAATGTATTTCCCTGGTGATAGAGCCCTGAGCATCAGCAACGCAAGCACAGAAAAAAGGGGCCAGAAATACCATTAGGAATGCCTGTTTCCGGGCCACGGCTTTTGCCCCCAGGGCGGTTGGGGGGCAGCGGGGCAGATCTTGGTTTGCTGAATATGCTGCTTTCATTTCCTGTTCCCCTGGGTGGACACTCAGGACCCCACGGACCTGCAGGGAGCATTCATCCTCTGCAAACTAGAAGGATGTGAACCCTTCGAACAATGCGAAAAACACGAATAGCGCTTTTAATACTTGATGCCTTTGGGAATCGCCCAGGATAAAACAAATGAAAAAAAGACACAAGAATGTAATAGAATCCCAGTTTTGTGAAAGAAAAATAGAGGGGAAGAAGATTCAGGGAAAATAGGCAAATGTTACCAGCAGTTACTGCTGGGTGTCGTGTCACGGGGCGTCTTGGTGCTCCTGTCTTCCCCCCAGGGTCCGATGGTGAGCGCCTACCGCATTGTCCCAAGGAGACCCAGCAGTCGGGGCCCGTCCCTGCCTCCCCTCCGAGGGGCCCCCGTCGGGCTTGCCCACAGGGGCGCGTGCTTCTCTCCGCCTCCCGCACAGTCCCCACAGCTGCACCCCCCACCCGGCCCTGCCTCTAGGTGGGTCCCTGGGCTAGCGGGTGTGTGGTGGAGCTGGGGAGCGTGCCAGCCCCTTCCAGCTTTCTGGGGAACAGGCTCCTTTCATGCTCCCTCATGGCTACCTCTACGCAGCGCAGCCTGGCCGGTGAAGGTGAGGTGATGCGTTTTAAAGTCTGTCATTGCCGCTGGCACCCCCGCCAGGCCCCGCAGCTCGAGTCCCAGGGACTGCCCTGCCTGGCCATGTCCTCAAGCTGGACTCCTCACTAGTCGGGTTTCTGGAGAGCCACACACAGCTCGGGGCGCCCTGGATTGTGGGCAACATTGGCTAAATGGGGTCACAGGTTGGAGGGGTGATGGCGTGACAGGTGGCAGGGTGAGGACAGCGCTGCCTGGTGCCGCAGGAAGGTTTCATGGAGCCTCTGAAAGACAGGCTTTGGGATGAACACAAACAAAGCCAAGCATCTGAGGAGCAGACGATGGACTGAGGATTTTAACGTAGGGCCCAGTTCCCTGACATTTTGGGGAAACCCCTCTGATGGCAGTCTGCAGGCCTGAGGGCTCACGAGTCTGGGAGCTGGGCGCCATGCTCAGCACTCCTTAGCGTCTGTCCTGCACAGCTGGGGTCTTCCGACCTGCAGGGCCTGGGCAGCCAGCAGCTCTCCGTAGAGCGGCCCCCCACCCCCACGGTCAGGGCTGGCCCCTCAGGGTGCCCCGCAAATGAGCAGGCTCCACAGGCTTTTGTTGGCTGCGTGCTCCGCTGGGACGGGGGCCTGTCGTGCCGGAAGGGATGTCTTCGCTTCTGCACGCAGCGGAGTTAGGGGTGCACAAGCTGAGGAGGGGGAGTTCGGGCAAGGGGTCACCAGGTTGAGGGCAGTTATGGGTAGCGGTGACTAGCCCCAGGCCCATGCTGTGCCTACGCTCTAGCCATGGCCACGTGTCGGTTCTCCTCGGCCTGAAGGCACCGCATCAGCCTACCGGCCACGGCCACGGCCACACTGTCCGCCCCACCACGTGCTCCCTGAGCAGCACCAGGCACTGGGGGGCGCGTCTAGCCACACACGGAGGAGACAGAGCAGTAGGGCGGGTCACCCAACCCGAGGCCGAGTGGGGGGCCCCCCGTCCAGCCCCAAAGTCCCAACAGGGAAAAGCGACAGCACACGAGGGACAGAAAACCTTCTGTAGACGTTTATTCTACTTCAAGTAACAAAACCTATGGAGTTGCATGTTTTAATGTACAGTGATATCATACTTTGCAATATAAAATACAATTTACAGAAATTTCTATCAAGTAAACCTAAAGAAACACACTTGATTTTTACATTTGTGTATTTAAATTAGAAAAATTTGTTTTACATGTAAAAAACCCTTCACATCATATTAGATGTTGGAACTTGACGCCACTTCAATGTAATTTAACCTACTGACGCTTGGTCTGGAACCAGTCACACCGAATCACCAAGTTCTCCGTGTTCGTTGGTATCATTTGAACGTTTGTGCTAGAAAGTGAAAAATCTGTAGTGATGTACAATGGAATAGACTCCAAAGAATGAATGAAATTCTCTAATTTTACACTTGCAAAAGTAAGTTTATGAAAATATAAAAAAATTATGAAAGTGTATTTGTACAGTCAAATAAATTAGCAAGGTTTTCTCTATTTCCCTCTTTGGAAGTACTTGAAAATACGCGACCAGGAGCGGGACGCCGTTTGGGTCAACAGCGTCCCGGTTTGTTGTTCTCGAGCTAGAGCTGCTGTCACTGTTTTCTGTCTCAGACTTCACACAAACACTGTTCCATTTTCAATGACAGACTTTAAAACGCATCACCGGCCAGGGCGACGGTCTGGGGCGGGGGCACTTTCCCTGGGCCACAGGAAGGACTGTGGGGATGGCTGAGTTTCACAAACAAAAATGCTCCTGATTATTCAAATCAAAGTCACCCCCCACCCCCGTTTTAAAGTACACTTAATTGGCTTCTTTTCTCACTTTCTTTAAGCTGGTAAAGGTTACACCTTTCTCAATAAATTGCTATTTAAAAAATGCAACAGTTTCTACTCGGACAGATGTAGCTTTTAATCCTGTTTTTGAGAAAAAAAACCATGTAAGGTGATATACGAAAAGTGAGCAAAACTAAGAAATGTTTTGTTTCCTGGTTAAAATTTGTAATTCACATTTCCTCGTGACAAAAGAAAAACGCGTTTGTAAAAGCTCTTTCTCCCCATCCCCGGGAGGAGCGGAAGGCCTTCTCCCCGCCGCCGCCCGCCTGCGCGTGGCCGCGCCCGCCCGTTGCCGCAGCTTTTCAGAAACAGAGATACAGAGATGTCAGTAAAGGTACGGCTCTAAGGTCCACGGAAATTCCCTTAAAATTTACTCTGGTCAAGTTACTGGAAAAGATAACTTTATAATCTGAAAAAGCAATATGCTTCTGTAGACACTTTCCCATTTCAGTAATTTTAAATGGAAATACTGAGTTCTTATTTTTTTTAAAAAGCATCAGAATTGTAAAGATGTGAAATTTTGTAAGAAACCACTATACACAAAATTACAGTAACTTTTGAAGTCCAGAATATTCTATCCTGCATCTAAGTTCGCAGCTCTTTGCAAAACCACGTGCTCACCACAGCTGGGGCCGGCTCTCCAGGAGGCCGGCTGCGCACGGGCGGCTGGGGCCGGAGCAGCCGCGGGTCTCGCGAGGTCGGCGGGCGGCCGCTAGGTCTGCGCGGCGGGGGCGGCAGCCCGAGGGGCCTCAGCTCTGGGGTCGCGGGCGCCCTCCTTGCTTTTGCTGCGGTCCTTGCGCTCCTGGCCGTGGTCACGGGTCCGGTCACGGCCGCGCTCCCTGCTGCGAGACCGCTCCCGCTCCCGCCTGCGCTCCCGCTCCCGGTTTCGGCTGCGCTCCCGGCTCCGGCCCCACTCGGCCGCCCGCTCCGGCTCCCGCCCCCGGTCCCTGTCTGCACCGCGCTCCCGACTCCGGTCCCACTCGCGCCCGGGGTCCTTGTCGCGGTGACGGCCCCGCTCGTGGCCCCTTTCCCAGTCCCGCTCCCGGCTCCAACGCCGCCCTCGCTCCCGCCGGCGCTCCTCCAGGGCCCTGCCCGGCCGGTTCTCTGGCAGCGCGGCCTCGGGCTCATCCAGAGGCTTTTCTTTGGGCCCGGCTTCAAACCGCTCCCTCGGCCGCCCTTCAAAGGCCTGGCTTCTGTACTCGTGGCCCTTGCCCTCACGGAAATCGGCCTCAGGGCCCTGTGTGGGCGCCTCTTCCCAGCGCTCCGGCCGGTGCGGCGGCGGGTGGCTGGGCAGCTCTAGCAGCGGCCTGGGGCCCGGCTTCAGCCCCGGCGCCGGCGGGCCCTGGAAGTGGAAGCGGGGGGGTGTGGGCTCGCTCTTCTCGGGAAAGGGCACAGACCCTCTGGGTCCGCCAAACGGAAGGGGTGCTGGCGCCCGGGGGTTGGCAAATCTCGGCGGTGAGCTTACCCTCTGCTCCTCGAACTGCTGAGGCTGGATCCCCCTGGGTCCTGGCATGAAATTTGGTGCTTGGCCTCTGGGTCCTTCAAACTGACCAGGATGCGGCCCCCTTGGGCCCACAAAGTGGCCGGGGGGGGGCCCTCTCTGACCGCCAAACTGGGAGGGAGGGGGACCCCCTCGGGGCCCTTTAAACTGTGACAGCAGAGGCCTTCTCTGGCCTCCAAACTGGAAAGGCGCCGTGCTCCTACTCCCCATGAACTGGGCTTGTTCTGGCCCCTCAAACTGAGGGGCAGGGCCGGCCATCTCATCGTATGGGCTGTCCTGGAATTCCCTTGTCTCCCCGTGGGGGTCCTTCCGCTCTTCAAATTGGGGCGGTGCTGCTCCTCTGGGCCCCCCGAGGTGGGAGGGGGAGGGACCCCTGCCGTCCCCGTAGGGAGGGGGCCCGTGTGGCCCTGAGAACAAGGAAGGGATGGGCCCCTTCTGGGCCCCGAATCTGGCCGGCGGAGGCCCCCTTGGCCCATCGCTATTAGAAACGATATTCTCTTCTGAAAACGGAGGGACTGGCCCCCTTGGTCCTGGGAAACTGGGGCCATGAAGCCCCGATGTCCCAAAAGCGCGTGGTGCTGGGTCACGCTGGCCCTGAGATGGGGGCGGAGGGGCCCCTCCTCTCTGTCCAGCTGTGGGGAACGTGGCAGCCCCCTCACCGGGTCTGCACTGTGGCTCTCTGTCTCCTTCGGCTTCAACTGCCGGGTGGTCACCTTTTTCAGCAAACTGAACATTTCTCGGATCCTCGTACTGGGTCAAGCCAACCGATTTTTCCTGAGAGGTACACGCTGGGCCTGAGAAAGGGTCCCTCCCTCCAGGAGAGGGGAAACTCTGCCCGTCGTTCTGCAAAGGGAAGCCAGGCTGAAACGCGGTGCTGGGGGGCGTGGGCAACAGCACCTTGCGGGCAGGTCTGGGCATGCTGCCCGAGCCCGCCGAGGGCGGGCCGCCATCTGCCGGTGGCGGTACGGGGCTCAAGGAGCGCTCGTGGTTGGGGCCGTCCGGCTTGGCTGGCAGGGCAGTCTCTGCACCCTCTTCCCGGGCTGTGGGGGGCCTCGAGCCAGCTTCGCTCTCGCAGTGATCCGCGGCCAGCCGCCGGGCCTGCCGGGGGTCCCGACTCTGCCGCGGGTCGCAGCCGGGGCCGGCGGCTGGAGGGGCACCAGGGAGCGCAGCGGGGCGGCTGGCGGCCTGCTGCTCTTGCGGAAACAGCTCGGCCTGGGGCAGGGAGGACTTTGGGGGTGGCGACATGAGTGCCTCGGCCACGGAGAAGTGCGCCATGGAGGCCCCCACGGCGGCCCTCTGCTGCCGTAGCGCGGCTTCCTGCTCCTCCACCTGCCTCTTCTGCTCCTCAATCTGCTTGTTGAGCTCTTCTATCATCTTCTGCTGCTCCACCAGGGAGGGGGCCGCTCCGGGGGCCGAGGGCTCACCAGGCCTCTCCGTGGCGCCGCCCTTCCCGTCCGCACACATCCTGTTGGGCAGGTCGTCGATGGCCACTTTGGCTTCTTCTAAAATGGTCTCATCTTCTGGGTCATAGGCCACCTCCTCCCGCTCGGCGGTCTCGGGGGCCTTCTCTACATCAGGGCGCCTCCCACGCTCAAGCTGAGTGTCAAAGGCTCTCTCAGGACCGTACTCCTCTTCGGGGTCATACGGTCTGTCGTCTTCCTCGTCCTCCAGAGCTCTGTCTTTTGAGAACTGACCGAACTGCTGGACAATTGGATCTAGTAAAGGCGCCGCGGGCAGCCCGCCGTCGGCCTTGGCTTTGGAGTCTGGGTGGGAGGCTGGGGCGGACTCCATGGGCTCTCTGGCAGGGGGGTCAAATGACTTCTTCTTCCCAAACAGGGTCTGCAGGATGTGCTCCAGGGGCGAGGCTGTTTTCGGGGCGGAGGAATTGGCAGAGGCAGCGGCCGCCGGAACAGCCACTGCAGGGGCTGAGGGGACGCTGCTCGTGGCTCCCGGTTTGAGCGAGGATAGGATCTTCAACACAGAGGACGAGGCTGGCGCAGCAGGAGGCTCCGGCAGCGGAGGCGGCGGTGGAGGAGTCCCTGGGGGTGTGGTGCTGACCGCCATGTCCCCGGAGCCCACCTGGGACTTGGGGGGCTTCCTCTCAGACTGCGGGGCCGCGGGCACTTTGGGATAGACTGGAACCTCTGTTTCTTCTTGGGTCTGAGGGCGGATCCGCTTCTCCTCTACCTTCTCTAATTCTCCAGCATTTGAAGGACGTTTTATTCTCTGACAGATTACTAACCCAAGGATTATGTTGGGCCGTGGTGACTCAAGACCTGAAAAACAAAATATTTGTGCAAATTTTAGAACCTAACTTCAGCCTTTGTTCCTCAGATGCAAACCCTATTAAGGGTTGTAGTGGAAGAAACTCACTGGCAAAGTAAAATCAAGTGTTTGAAGAGTTTACTGCAAGACTGCGGAGCCACGACCACAGAGCCCAGGGCCCAGCTCACGCGTAAATTCACCCGATTGTCACAATTTACGTTATAGATCTGAACACCAGATATACTGCTAAAGCAGCCGCAGGAGAGAGGAGGTGGGGAAGGCCATTATGCAAATATCAACATCTGCTAACCTACAGGGAGTGAGGCAAGGTGCACTAGGAGGGTTTTTCAACAAGATCTTAGCTGTGTTCTTTTATTTGCCTCTTGCTAACACATCAGAAAGGCAATAGCCTGTCCTGTCTTAACTGAGGATTTGCTCTACAGAAATGAAGCTGAAGGTTCGATCAGGGGGCCAGTCCGACAACTTGGTTACGATGCTCACCTCCGCACATGCCATTAAGTAAGTTCACTAGCTGCTGGTGTCCAAGTCGCAGTGAATGGGAAGGACTGTGCTGACTGAAATGGCTAACATAAATGTTCTTCTCGGTTTAGAAAGGCACTCAGTTAACAAGAGCTAAGTAGTGCTCACGGTCTCTGTAAGCACAGGACGGCGCTGAGACACAAGCGCAGGGTGTTCAGGAAACTGGCCACGCGGAAGACCCTGGGGTTTCTGGGCACAGGACAGCTCTTAAACATAATCATTTCTTAAATAAAAAAAGATTATTCCATTCTGAATCGTACATCAGGAGTGTTAATATTTCAATAATGATTCTCCGCCCCACGCTCATAATAAATCCAGAACACCAAAAGAGGAACAAAAAAACCCAAGTCACAAAACAGTAATTTTAGGGAGAAATGATATGCAAAAATTTGTCAATAGCGTTAAGATACTTAAAATCAAATTTTATGAATTCACCTGATACGTTGTTGCTGTAGTATATAGGCATTTATGCTGCCTGTATACAGCTTTCACTTACTGAAAATCAGTAGTTTTCCCATTCTTTTTGGTTTTAAAGATGATCACAAGTCAAAGAGTTGTTTCTGGACACCATTATATAATTCCAAAATGTCTGTTAATCTTCCCAAATTCCAATAGAGCTGGGTTGACAGGCGGAGCACACGAGGGTGGAAGATGGCCCATCCAGCCCCCGAGGAGGAAAATCAGGTATGCCAGAGTGCGGTGGGGAGACGGAGCCTCTGCGCACACAACCTAGTGCTACCCTCCCTCCCCCCATCGGGAAGGGCCTGCTTCACAGGCTCGTGTGTGAGAGCAGGATGCCCATGGACCTAACACACCAGGACCTGAACACCACCTTCATTAGAGACCCGGCTTCCAGAACATTCTCTCCCTGGCCGCCCCCCCCCCCCCCAATGCTGTGTATCCAGGAAAGGAAGAGCCTGGCAAAGGAGGGAATAGAGACTGGAAGGTCAGGCAGCCCACCCTGAGTGTCCTATCCGAATGTTTCTGCTCAGCAGACATGAAGGGTAATCTATCAAGTTCATTCCCTAATTAACATGAGTTAAGGGTATTTTAACTTCGAATGACATCTCTCTTACTCTAACAGCCATTTACTGAACATTTGCTTACTCAGATCCAGTTTTGGGTATGATCAGTTGCTGAAACGGCTCTCTCGTGGCCATTCTGGACCGAGTGTCTGGTGCCTGGCTCTCCCTGAGGAACCTGACACGCGAGCCAAAGTGAAGGAGTGTACTCAGCCGCGTGGGGGGGTGGGTGGGCGGGCGTGAGCAAGGGCTGGGGAGCCTTGTGGAGGGGAAGTCCCCACGACTGCACTCAACGCAGAGGGCTGTGCCCCTCTTAAGGAAAAGCCCAACTCCTGGCGCACCAACGTCAAGGCTTGTGGCTGGGGGTCAAGTCTCAGGTCAGTAAGCTGTGCGTGACGGGCAAGTCACGGTGTTAAACCCAGGAAGACCTGGTCTGGGGTCTGGTGAAGTGTGCCCTTCCAACTAAAACTCCCCGACAGTTTCACGGGCTGACTGGAGAAAACAATCACTACACCCTAACCTCGGCAACGCTCTGTAGGTTCCAACCTCTGCTGTCCTAGTCATCACAGGCAAGATGGTTAAGTTACTCAGTATTTACGTTTGTTTTGACAGCAGCGAGCTCTCTGGACATTGGCATCTAATTAAGTAGCGTTCAACTCTCAACTACCTCATCTGCACAGATCTGTAAGTGATCTAACGAAGTTCCAGACTCATAGTTCCAGTTTTGAATTTCGCCAAGATTTTAAATTTAAACTGGGTGGTCACAAAAATGCATACGTCTGTTTTGAAATAGTCAGATCTTATCATCTGAATTGTGTGTTCATGTTATGGTTGCACAAATATCTGAAGTGTAACTAGCACCTTGGCAATAACTGACATTTGTGGAACAATAAAATTCACCGATCTGTCTCGGGCCTTAGGATCCACCTTTACTGAGATGAGGGTGCGCCCGACTCGACCCTGCCCTCTGCTGCCACAGGGCAGGTGGCAGGCAGGGTGACCTTGGGCAAGAGCAAATGGGTGCCCACACCTGGGGAGGCAGTAGAGGGCCGGCTCTCCTCCAGAACGTCCCACTCCCAGCCAGGGCCCTCTGCAGGCCTGCCCACTGCCAAGTGCTCCCCTGGAGAGGACAGGGTGTCCGAGCAGGTGCAGCAGCGGCCGTGGCCACACCGGCTGCAGCATGGAGACCAAGGGCTCCAGCCCAGGGCACAGGGCTGCTTCTCTGCTTTTGCAAAATTCCTCCCTCTGTCCATCGTTAGAAGCAGAGATGCTTACTTACCCACCGCCCTTTTGAGAGATGTTAAGTTTGTTAATTCATAAAGCCGATGAAAACAAGCAACTAGGGGGGTGGGAGATTGCAACAGGAGCTGCAGCTAGGGGTGCCATTCTCCATTTCCAGAGGAGTGATCACTCGGAACAAGGGTGTCGGCACCCACCCGCTCCGAAATGCCGGAGCAGATGTGTCTTCAGGGGACTGCGTGGGTCGCACAAGCCTCTGTGGTTGTAGGCAGTATGCAGGCATCCCCGAATGTTCTCAGTGGAAGGTCTCTAGCCTCAAGTCTCCACGGCTGGAATCAGACCCGTACAGAAAAAGTGGGCAAACCCAGGGACTGGGGACATCTGCCCCGCCGTGTGCCAACGGACTTCCTGACACCAGACCCGAGCCAGGATTTGTGTTCCTGCGTGTGAGCGGCAGGGAGGCCAGGGAAGGTGAAGGGGCTGGGAGCATGGCCCTGGGCCGCCCCCAAGCACCTCAAGCCTGACACAGCATGGGACAAAACTTTGTTTTAAACTACCTGAAAGCGGACTCCCGAACCCAAAACTACCAAAATGCTCTTACCCCCAAATCTATCTGGCACTCTATTTTTTTTAAAATGAAAACTCTTATAGTCTGAATCCATCAAAACAAAATTTTCACTCCTGCTAAACAGAAACTGTGTGGGAGTTAACAGGCCATAGTTCTGAAGTATGACTTGCCTAGAAAGAGACTTGGCAAATACAGGGGAGACACCATATACCTCCCCCAACCCTGCACCCCCACCGCACACACGCATAACACACACGCACACACACGCACCTCTCCCTCTTTCCAATTTTGAATCCCTAAGACCCGTACAAAGCCACTGGGCCCAGCGCGCGTTTCAGGTAAAAGGAGAGCGTTGTCTGTCTTCGTCCGGGCTACACGCCCAAAGGGGGGGTCGTGTTGGCTTATAAAAAATAAAGGTGGAGACTTTCGTCCTCCATCCCAGTGGACCTGTAACAGGTACCAAGAGCTACCAAATGGTTCAAATTCAAACAAACAGTGACCAGTTTCCATGAAATATTTTTATTGATTTCGAAGAAGAAAGTGGTACATTGAATTCAATACCATACTTGACTTTGAGAACGTGGGCACAGCCATGACTCTTTCTCACACACACACGCACACAGGAAAACTGAGGAGCGCTTACCTGGCAGGACTGCACCTCACAGAAGTTTCCAGCTAGTCAGAAAGCAGTTAGAGTGAATGCAGAAGACGGCACCATGGGTTTATAGGGTTCATGGAAACCGCCCTCCGCACTAAGCACCCGGCAGGCGGACTCCCTGCCCTCCCTCCCCACCCCCCTCCCGTGCGTATCCTGGAAGCCTACCACCACTCCACAGGTGCTCCAGGCTGGAGCCTGCGCCCTACCGAGTCCCTCGGTCCCGGCCTGCCGGGGTCACAGGGGGCCGTAAGATGAACGTCCAACGTCAGCTGGATCAGAAACTCGGGCTTTCCAGGTGTCTTCTGAAACTGTGCCGTCAGGTTATTAAGAATGACACGTGGGACAGAACAAGACAACCTGGTATTTCTAATGGACAAATCCTACAAATTCACACAGACGAAAACGTCCTCAGAGAAGCTGAGCGTGCTCTGGGTGTGTCCTGACATGCTGCGTGGACACCTGGTGTGTGGGCCGAGGAGCGGCCACGTGTGGACACACGCTCCATGTTTACTGTCAGGAGCCCGACGCTGGGGAAACACTCAGCACTGGCCGAGGGGCAGGCGCATGCGGAGTCCCCAGGTTAGGAGCCTTCTGTGTCCTGCTTCTCAAGTGTGGACAGCAGGAGTTTGGGGAGAATCCCACATGGACGACATCTACAGGGCCCGCGAGTCCAGGAGGTGAGGGCACCGGTAGCTTTTCTCCACGAACCGAGCTTCAGGGAGAGCCGGTCAC
Organism: Neomonachus schauinslandi; assembly: GCF_002201575.2. NCBI lineage: Eukaryota > Metazoa > Chordata > Mammalia > Carnivora > Phocidae > Neomonachus > Neomonachus schauinslandi. Next base: position 137,279,090 of record NC_058412.1, read on the forward strand.
GCCCTTCTGCAACACCCTCCCCGCCTCCTGCTTACACAGCAGGCCCCTCACCCAGACCGGTGGCTTGCCGGAGCCGGAGTCCCGTGTCCGCCGAGGCCTGCGCTTCGTGTGCTGCGCAGAGACCGAGCGTGACAGACGGGGGAGGTGCAGACCCGGGCACAAGCGACTGCGGGGTGTGCGACCTCAGGCAAGCGACAACTGTGGGCAGCGCAGGGGACTCCCCAGGAGAGTGGGCTGTGGTGGGAGTCAAGGGCGCCCCCATCAGGCTTGGGCAGTGCTCGCCGGCTGTTCTGCTGAGGGACGCCACGCTTTCACGGGGGTGCCACGCAGAGACTGACTCTGCGAGGACAGGGACCTCCACGACGGGAGACACACGCCCACGCCCAGCCTTTCACACGCGGCACACACCACGAAACCAGGACACACGGCCAGTTGGATCTAAAGAGCGCCAAGTCACGCTATGGGTACGTGACGCAGGTCAGGCAGAGAACCTGGCCGGGGCTCCAGGTTGTTTACTAGGAAAGTGTATAAAATACACACAGGTCATGATGGCAATAGGGGTATCAGAAGAATAAAAAAATATATGCTAAATACAGTTAAACCTAGAAGTCCCTTAAATTACAAAAAATCTTCAAAAGCTTATGAGCACAATTTCACTGATGACTACGTTTCTAAAGCCCTCCCTCCTGTCCTGTATTTACTGTGGATGGAAGTCTGTGGGTCGTCCGGGTAGCCCTTCGGGTGGTGTTGGAGCTTCAGGAGTGCAGGCGGCCAGTCACCGAGCGTGTCCGGGTGGTCAGTGGCCATCACGCTTAGCGGATCTGGCGCGTGCCACCCACCCCGCCGCCCTCCTTGTCCCTGTGTCACCCTGGAAGTGTCCCTTGCGACCCCCGCCCCTCTGCCAGCTGGGCTCCCCCGCCGCGGCTCTGCTGGAGGGTCTCCTCACCTGTCCACTGCAGGGAGCCTGCTCCTGCCTCCGCATCAAGCCCAGCTCCTTGCAGCCCTGACCCAGTGGGACCTCCACACAGGCCTCCGCTTGCTCCCGACAGTGACGTCTCCGGGAAGCTCACCCCCTGCGGACCTCGCGGCTGGGGCGGCGGGAGGAGCTTTAGCCTGGCTTCAGGGAGGCTGCGGCTCTCAGCCGCGGCTCTGTGAACACCCAGTGTCTGTGTTACCAGGGAACCCTACGCTTCTGCTTACGCTACATCCTCCATACGAGCTTCTATGCTGGTGACTGACTGGAGGCTCTTCACAGGGCCTGGGAGGCCAGCTTCTTCCTCTTCACCCTCGGGGACTCAGGACGGTCATCCGGGCAGCGGGCCAGCACGCTGCACACAGCTGCTCGCCAAGAACCTCCAGCAAGGTTCCTTCTGCCACCCGCTAGGGGGCGTCTCTTCACCCCAAGGGTTCGCGAGGGGACCCCCTCAAGTCCTTTGCTTTTAAACTGTACTCGGCATTAAGGTGACTCGCTGGAGTGTGCTGGCAGCTATCTACCCCCCCAGTTACGGATACCAGCCCACAGCACTGCGGGCCGGCTTCTGACACGTAGGGACCAACCGAGCCCGGCTCAAGCGCTAAGAACACACTCCAGTCGGGACCCGGACGTGCGTGTGGGTGGCGCGCCCTGGCCCGAGCAGCCCTGCTGGGCCCAGCTACGGTTTAGGTGCGGTGAGTACGGCATGCGGCTGCGGCGGGAACACTGGCCGGGACTGGCGACAGGGCCAGGGCCACAGAGGTGCCAGGTCTAGGCAGCGCCAGCAAGGGCCTGGCGTTCAGCCGTGGCTCTAGAACAACAAAGCACCTCGAGAGCGTTCACCGTGCGTTCTCCGGAGTCTCCGTCCTTCGGGGACTTCATGACCAAGGAGACACTTCAATGTGGGCATCTTCTGCCAACTGCGTACTCAGTCACGTGGACTTCTCAGGGCTTAACAGGAGTGGGCCCCTCACACACCATGTCCCCTTTGGAATCACCCTCAACCCCTTGACACATCTGAGCTCTTTTTTTTTTTTTTAAAGAACTAATTTGTAAATAATCTTCTAAAAGCACCGCTTTCTAAGGAATGAACAAACACAGAATAGCTTTCCTGTATCTCTTGCCTGGCATCTGCCCACCCTGGAGCTGCGGGGCAAGCACAAGCATCCCCCAAGCCCGCTGTGAGGATCACCTTCCTGTCCGGCCCTTTTCTGGCCTCCACTGACCTGAGGCCATGACCAGCTGGCTGGACGCTGTGGGATTTTCCCCTCTTCATGTCACTTTTCTAAGACAATTCATGCCAACAGTAAGGGCATTTCTAGCGCCACCCTCCGGTATCCCAGAAGCCGAGCTCTAGAGCTAAACGGGGCTCCATCTGCACTCCTCGTTCCTGCTGCTAGAAAGCCACGGTCTGGGTGAGGTGGCAGATCTGCCCGCGTGGTGTTGGCAGGAAAGGGACGTGTGGGGTCAGGTGTGCACAGTCACCACTCACAAAGTTGGCGCTTACCTGGTCCCTCAAAGGGCAAGAGTTTGGATGGAATGGGGTCCTTAGCACTCAGTGGGATCAGGTAGAGGTCCTTGACGTGCCTGCTGTTATTAGCTACAACGCCAAAGCGGCCACGGCTGCTGAAATAGGAGTAGAGAGAGATATAGGCCACCTCCTCCTCCTCAGTCGCGGGGTGGAATCGGATCAAACACAGCTCCTGCAGCACAGAGACAGGGCGAGAGAGCGTTGGCCTGCGGCTGCTCGGAGCAGGCATCCGCGCTCAGCTTCCATCTAAACCTCAAAGGCCGTCTGAAACGAGAGAAACGAGCGCTTCTCGGCCCGGTCCCCACAGTCCTGCCGTCACCCGGCGCATCAGGATGATGGAGTGGGAGGGACAGCAGGGGCCCCAGCATCGGGCTGCTGGACTCAAACCCTGGTTTCGGCGGCAATCTCCTGAAGACCACTTCTACTCCTAGCCCCGCTATTCCCGAAACAGCCCTTCCTGTGTGTCCCTGGACCACATGTCATCCGCTGCGGTGCTGGCCTAGAGCAGAGTCTGACGCGGACTGTGAGGACAGTGGTCCCGATCACCTGGCTGTGTGACCTACACAAGAGCCGAGTGCGGCTCCATAATGGGAAGGCTCAACGAGACCAGAGGGTCTGAGCCCCACGTGCGCCTGAGGAAAACCGCAGCCCTTCCCCATGCATGCATGCCCAGCTGTGGCTGCAACTCCGGGGCTCAGAGCCTCCAGACCCAGGGCCCGGGCCTTGCGGGAGCCAGGTCACCTTCCGGCACCTGCCAGCTCCCTCAGTCACAGAAACAATGGGGAGACATGGTGCCTGTGTTTCTCATCGACCCTGAACCGCACACATATTCATGTAAATTGTAATAAAACTGCCATTACCGTGTTACCCACACAGTTATCCCGCTATTTTAAACATTTACCTGGCAACATTTAATAACTTATAGGCTGATGTTGCAAGTACTAACCCATCAAGAAAGACTTGCATTTACACAAACGCCTTCCTCCACGGGTGCAGAGATTAGACTATGGCAGGTACCTTAGACACAGAAGATTTGAGTTTGCCGACATAATCCCAAACTGTTCTGGGTGTGATCCTTCCACCAATGTGAATCGTGTCCGGCAGGTCCTAAACAAAACGTACTTTGGGTAAATGACCAGTAAAACTGCAGCACTTTAGACTGACGTAGTAATTTCAAGGCACCAAGCTACCCGAGATTCAAGAAGACCACAACTCCTCCACAGAAAATGGTTAACACCAGCACTAAATATTGGTTGGTTAGCATCCAGGATTACGGGTCCCCAGGCATGAGCACAGCATGATGGCCTTCTGCCAAACGGGAGTATGTTTTGCAGAACATTTCTAGGTTATCTGTTGTGAATGTGTACGCAAAGCAAGGACTCGGACACGATCCGGAAGCGACTTACTTCTGCTCGCTAAGGTTGTGCGTACTAGTGCTGTTCACGCTGATTTTGGGACAGTGAAGAGCTGTGGTGTGTCCACACCAAGACAGTCACACGTGCCTTGCCCCGCCTTCAGCCAGCAATGCACACACACTGGCTCAATGCCCTCACTGAACAGAGGGAGGAGGAAAACGACCCAAGCTTTTTCATAAATGTTGGGACACTTCTCATTTGAATTTCTACCAGTGTCCAAACCGCTTAACCTGCTGACTCATGATAGCAGGTTCTACGGTGCCTTCAGAGTGCGCATGCATCCGGACCCTCTGCTGGAAGGCTGCCACACACCTGACCCCGACACTGGGTAGAACAGCTAGCTAAGGAAGACGCACGTGCACACACGTGCGCGCACACACACACGCTCTCACTCTCAGCTCTAACCTCACTGAGATAGTCACAGCACCCCGACACGGGATACGCCTTAGTGACAAATTTCGCTACACTCTGCATGTTAATAAATCCTTTCCAAATGGTGCTGAGTCGAGACAAAAAGAGGGTTGTATCTCCTTCTGGAGGGGACCTTGACTCGGAGAGGCTGTAAAACAAAACCAGAGAAAACAGATCAATCTTACTCTCTGCTCAATTTCCAAAGTATAGAGATTTTATGGAATTATAAAGGCAAGACTAAATTCCTGCAAGTTTTGGTAGCTTTTTCAAATTAGCTACTTCAACCCTAATGCCATGGACATTCTGGTCAAGAAAAAATAAACTGAACAGGCAACAAACCTGAATGACCATAAGACCACATTTCAGTTTTCAAGATGTGTGTTTAAAACAAGGACCAGGCATGCTAAAACCAGGCCTTCTCATGCCCCTGCAAACTATCAGAGTGCGGCTGTACTCCGGGTGGCTCGGAGCCGAACGGCAGGACCCCCCCACCGCCCATTCCTTCGGCTGACCCACGGGAAATGGAACCCATGGCCTGTTCGTGTGGCACATGTAACGCACCTGACGCGCGGCGGCGCCACCGGCAGGAGGTATCTGGGCTCAGGGGACGAGGACGGCTTAGCTAGTATGGACTTGGGCACCGTCACCGAGGTCACAGTGGGCTTCAGGACGTCTTGTCGGGGTTCCGCTGGGTGGGCACCATCTGGGCGGGCTGCTGCGGGGGCCGTGACCGTACACGACCCGCTAGACGCAGTCCTGGGGTCTCGGCCGGACACCGTGACCGTGGTGAGCACCGGGCCCCCACATGTCACTGGGCAGGAGGGGCCTTCCAGGGCGGAGGATTCTGGGTGGCTGTCTCCTGGCGGCACGGGGTAATACTTTCTCTCCGGGTGCGTGTGAGAAGCACTTTCTAGGTCTGGCTCAGAGGCATTTTCGGGCAGAGTTTCTGGTATCGCTTCATCAGCTGAGCTAAGAACTGGCTCAGAGAGAGAGGTCTCATACTTGGATTTTGACTCTTCCTTCTTAGAAGCTGACAACTTTTGTTTTTTTGGAGCTGGCTCATCTTCTGATGAGGGAACCTGACCTGAAGAACATGAGGAAGGCCTTCCTGAGAAATCCCACACATTCAAGAGCACAGCTTGCTCCCAAGTAAATAATTTCTTATAAGAATTAAAAAATGCAACATTTTAAGATTTTATTTACTTGAGAAAGTGAGCGAGCGAGGGAGAGAGAGCAGAAGCGGAGGGAGAGGCAGAGGGAGAAGCAGGCTTCCCGCGGAGCAGGGAGCCTGAGGTGGGGCTCGATCCCGGGACCCCGGGACCACAACCTGAGCCGCAGGCAGACACTGAACCGACCGAACCACCCAGGCGCCCCAGAAGCAACATTATAGAGACTAACACCATACACTTCAGAAAGGACGATCACGATTAGGAGGATCGGTGACTGAGGCAAAAGGAAACGAAGCCTCAGCTCCGAAGGTTCGTGCCCCAGACTGCGCTCACCTGTGCAGATTTTGCAGTTGAGATCAAACAGATGAGCCCGGTGCTGACCCGTGGTGTCCTTCAGCATACTGCTGAAGACGTCCAGGAGGGGTGCGGTGCTCTTCTCCGGCATGGCCCGCACCAACTCCTGCTGCTCCTGCAGGGCGAAGAGGGGACAGCTGAGCAGGTCACGCATCCCTCCGTCTCCACGGCAACAGCACAGAAGCTGCCCGGGCTAGGAACAGCCACTGGCACAAAGACGAGGAAGAGGGCCGCTGCATACAGCGCCTGTCACAAGCTCAGGGTCTTGCCCGATAACTCAGAGACCTAAGTACCCTGGGAAGATTACTTTCATTCCATTCTCGTTTGTTCCCCAAGTCCCCAAGGCTTACGTCGGAGTCGGACACGGGTGGAGAGTCCTCCATGTCGGGCACAGGGTCCTGTTTAGTGGCGGTCTTCTTGTTCTCACTGTGCAGCTTATTTCTGGACTCCATCACCTGAGACGAAAAGGACACAGAGCATGAAACCTTGTTCAGGGGGCCTTGCTCGTGCCTCGCCCTTCAGCTGACACCCTGGAGACCCAGAAGGCCCAGCACCGAGCGCCACCCCCCATGGCACTCACGGGCTTGGTTGGCCGCTCCCTCCACGTGGACAGCTCTTTAGACACCAGCTCTTCCGGCTTCATTCTCACAAGTTTTGCCAAAGAGATTTCCTCACGCAGAACACGATGGAAGAGCCCCTATAAACACACATCTTTAGCTCGCTTGCTCAGAAACACTTGGGTGTCTGCCTCTAAGACACCAGAGAGAATACAAGAAAACCACAGCAGCGTGAGAAGCCTCCACCAGAAGCCCAGCGGCAGCGGACGGAAGCCTGACACACAGGACCGAGCCCAGCAGGGGCCAGACACCGCCAGCACGAGTCGGCTAGCTGCCCTCGTGCACCACGCTGCACCGACTCTGCCAAAAAGACCTCAGAGAGAACAGAATCAGCTCAAAAAGGTACAGAGTTAGGAATAAAGGTAGCAAGAAATAGCTTCTTCCACAAGGTTACCATGATGAGACAGGAAGTGAGACTCTGCTTCGCAGCACATGGAAGAGTTCGTGAGGCCGTCGGACAGGAGGCCCGAAGACGGCGAGCCCCGGAGGGCGAGAGGCAGGGGACCCACACCAGGCAAGTGGCTAATGCTTTCCCAGGAACTCTCCTTTCAACCCCACTGGATGCGCACTGCCCACCCACGGCTGCTGGGAGGACTCAGGCCCTCCCACCATGCGAGCACACAGCACCTGCCCAAGTGGGGAGCACCGCAGGGCATGTTCAAGACCACTCATCGTTGCTCTAAGGAAGCCCCGATCGGGGGGCTCGCTCAACTGAGGGGATGGTAAGAAGGCTGAAAAGGCTGTCTGAAGCCCAAATACAGAGATACTCATACGCTTAAGAATCTGGATGTTACTTTGGAGCCAAGGAAATGTTACAAACGTAACTTCACAGCCATGTTTAGGAGAGAAGCAGCTGGTGAGACCAGGCCGGGCCTGAGAGTGTGTGTGCGAACCCGCACCCCGAGCCCAGGGAAGGTGTGATGGCGACCCTCTGGCTTGCACTGCAAGGACGAGAACTTCCAGATGCCGTGTCCAGATGAACGCTGTGAGGTGTGCCTGGGAGACCCCGAGAGCTGGCAAGCCCCGCTCTGGGCCGCCTGCACACACCTGGTTTTTGGGGTCCTTGAGGTTGAACATGATGCTGCGGTATTTGCTCTTGTAGCGGTTATCTGTGACTTGGAACAGGTTAAACATCTCCTTCTCAATGTGGAGGGCGATTTTTCCTACTTCACTTTCTGTCATGATTAAGTCATCGCTGTCGTTGACTCTAGAAGGAACAAGAAGAGGCCACATGAACCACTGCGCCCGCATGGGCCTTAAAGCGTGACAGTCACAAAATGATCACACTCAACCACTTTAGGAAATCAAGAAGAACAGCCCACCTTTTCCACAAAATCTCCTTCAAGGAGCGTCTGATATTTTGCCGAATTTGCGAATTTGGCTGTGACAGGGCGGGGTTCGAGGTCCCCAGGCGTCCTGGGGCTGGAGAAGCCAAGGGCACAGAGGCAGCCGCTGGCTTCCGGATGGCCCCCGCCAACGCGGCCGAGCTGGGTAGCTTTTTGGAAGCAGCTGTGGCAGCCCCAGGCGCCAGCGCTGCTTGCTTGGCGGCAGGAGCGCCGGCCGAGGGGGTGGCCGAGAGCCAGGGCCGCTTGGGTCCAGGGCCCTTGAAACCCGAGGGCGACTTCTTGATGGCCACTTTGGCTGCCGCTGCGTTTGCGAAGGGTGGAGACTTCTTTGGAAGGAGATTTCTGGGCAGAGGTTGTCTGCTGCCTGCCGAGGGGCCCGCAGGGGCCATTTTCTTAGGAGCCGTGGTCCTCTCCTCCGCCCGCCTATCCTCCTTCGTGGCTGCAAAAAAGATGCGCACACGCTTAGTGAGGCCACATTACTGTGGGAGAGCAACTTAAAATAATTAACTATTAAGTCCAGGAAAAAAGTGCTACAATGAAGGGTTGCCACCAATATGGGTGACCGTGACCACACCTTATTTCAGAAAAATATGCTTTGCTATACGTTATTATGTTAAACCTTTTACTTCAAGCAACAAACCCTAGTCATGACAAGCTTAATTTAAATCATGAACACAGCTTAAAAGCCGAAAGGCAAACTGCGCATCAATAAAATGATGTGGAAGAGCACTTTAAGATTTCAAGTGTCAGTTTTTGTAAACACGAATTGAGGAAATCTCAGGACAAGTCAGACAGACACATTCCCCTTAAATGGACGTTCAGCTGCCCCCTGCCCATTCTTGGGGCTTCGGGAGGGCGGACCACAGGGCCTGGGGCAGCATGCAGGTGCTCTTTGCTGTCTGTATCAAAGTCAAGTGGAAATGAGGACGTGGATAAAGAGGGAAAGCAGATGGGGATTTGCAGCACAGGGAAGGTCAGTCACTTGACACTCAGAGAGGCTGTGTGACTGGCGGCCCCAAGGATAGCCCTCTGCTTGGACCCCATTTTGGGCAGAACAATAAATTAGTGTTTTTGGTCTAAACGAGGACTGCAGTAGAAAGCTACGTAAGTCAAAACCCCTCAACCTGCACAAAAATCTTTGTGATGCCGGTACTTTTTCTCCAGAGAGAGGATGTAAAGGACTAATTATACCCATACTGTATCAGACCATCTCCATCAAGGTCTCAGGCGAGCAAGACAACGGCTGGGGGCCAGTGCTGCGGCCCCTTGGCCCCAGGGCCAGCGGGGCCTCCAGGGGCAGAGCCGGCCAGGGAGCCGTGGCATCTGTGCACACAGCAAGGCCACAGACGGCCAAGGCTCCACACCCTGCAGAGGGACAGAGCGAACCGGAACAGCGGGCACAGTAAGCAGGCCAGGACACCCCGTGGGGACGCGTCTAGGGTGGCAGTCAAGTCCCCGGAAGGACCCCCGGACGAACTCCGTCCCCCAGGACAGGCTTCTCTCAGACTCTGTACTGGGGAGCCTCCCAAACACCAAAACAAGGAGCTTCAACACATGCTCCGGCGATCTTTCGGGTTTTCCCAGGGATTAAAAATCATTCACTCAGTCACCAGTCACTGTTCGAACGAACGAGGGAGAGGTCTCAAATCTGAGGGAAAAGAGGAGATCCTACCCACAGAAGCCCAACCCAATGAACAGTGTCTCCGAGGCCACCACGGGTCCTTGGCCATCTTGGCAGAGGGCCAGAGCCACTGCTCAAGGTCGTCCCTCCTCGAGCAGCCGGGGAGGCCAGCGCTGCAATGGGAGCTAAAGGCCCTGGAACCTCAACTTTTCCCCACTTTCAGGAGAAACACAACTTCCTCATTTTACGAAGTTTCCAACAACGGCACTCCCACATGGATCCCACCTAGGGACAGTGCTCTGAGTACTTTGCTACCAGGCGCCAATTAGGACTTTAAATCCTGAATCTTCGGCCCACAAAGCCCTCCGACTTCATGCGTCCCGCCCGCCCCTGCCCAAGGTGGCCTGTCCTCCGGAACCTGGGCCTTGCCGGCAGCCTCAGGCCCTCCGCCCCCGGAGCAGCTGGCTCCTGCACCACATCCACTCTGCTCCCCATCACCCGTGCCCATGGTCACCGGGGGCCACACCTCTCAACGTCCTGTGTCCCTGGGAGCTGGAGTTTTAAAGAAAGCATGTGACAAAGCAATGAGGACGTCTCAGAGTAAACAATAGGCACGCGGCAGGACTGCGGCAAACAGGTTCCCCCCGAGTACCTCATCATGTTGCGTGTTTAAGCCTTAGGCTACGGTACCATACCCCAGCATTTAGAAACCACTTTTTACCAGCTCAGATTTGGCTGCAAGGTCCACCTTGCCTGGGGGATGGCTAGTTTGGGGTTAAATCAAACAGATGGCAGTCCCTTTTCTTGAGGAAGCCGGGGCTGGGAGGGACAGGTGGCACGGCAGGGACAAGGGGCCAGGATGGCAAGGCCCACGGCACGCGGACCTCGAGCAGCCACTGTGAAAAGTGAGGCCCAGAACCAGTTCAGTCCCTGCCCTTCTTGAAGACCAACTCTGCTGAGTGTACTTTAAGAGCACACTTAAAAAGCCGGCCTAAGGCACTTCAGAAACCCCAGTGAGGCTGGTCATGTACAAGACACCTGTGTCCATGACACCAGACATTTAAGTGGCTGCAGACGAAAAATTTAACTTTAAAAGCACTTACTGCAAGGTGTCCCGATCAGAATCTAAGATCAATACTGCCACTGGTCTAACCAGTATTTCCCCATTCAGCAAAAAGCCAAGTCAAGATTATTTTTAGGACATTCCCAAAATACGTGACTGAAGTGACGTTTTATCCACGAATGGTTTAATGGTAAATAAACACAATCTATTTAAAAAGTACAGGATGGCTTTCCTTGACCATCACATTGCTATCTTACAGAACTAATTGCTACTAGTTATAGTCAACTTCTGTTATCCCTTACCTGCACTTTGGGAAGTACATAAATGGGCACAATTAGGTAAATAAGCAAATTCTTAGTACAATGCTCTGAGACTGATGGACTCCACCAGCAAGTTGGGACATGACCCTCTTCTACTTTGAAATGTTTCAAATGTGCCAAAGGCCCAATCCGGCAAGTGCTGCAGACACAAGCTGCATTTGGTCCCATCGCAAACCAGAGTTGTGTTAGCTGCTGCCAGTGACCGGTTGGTGGAGCACTGCAATGTCCGCACAGTGAAACACTAGTATTTCTGAGAAGAGTAGACACTGAGTTTGCAAATTCCTCCTCTGAATTGACTGAACGTATTACACCGTGTATAAATTTACACAAGGGCGAGGAATAATCGCGTAACCAGTCTAGAAAAGCACACAAGGGTGTCTTCAGGAGATGGTTGATGCCCCCAGGCACTGCGGGACCCCTCTGGTCAGCAGAGGGGAGGTGCCCGAACGCCCCCAGAACCTGCCCACGGTGCTGAGACAGCCTGCCGGGAGCTGAGCCTAAGCCAGTCCGGCTGCAGAGCCTCCTTCAGCTCCCACACTCTGGGGCCTGCTTGTGGGGAAGGCCAGTGACGCCTGAGCACCAGGCCAGGCAGGACTTAACTTGCTGGGACCTCAGCAGCTACGGGACGAAAAGCTGCCCCTGTGGGTCAGGCCCCTGCCCCAGATGGAGCGGTTTCTGCTGGATCTGGCCGCCTGTCTGTAACGGAGACGAGCTGTTTTGGGTGAAGCCTAGCCCAGAGCGCAGGTTCATGTGTATGCACTCTAATCGGCCGCTTCCCAAGGAGCACGAGACTGGGGCCTTGTCCCAGGGCCAGGCGGTTGTGGTGCTGCAGCATCGCTGGCCACTGGGTGGCACTGGCGGGCCTCCGCGGAGCCGGGAGCCCAGGTCTCCCCCCGAGGAAGTGGCAGCTGCCCAGGTGAGGTTACAGCTCGCACAGCCCAGCAGCCCCAGACGCCCACGTCTAGAGACGGCCCTTTACAGGGACCGGTGAGAAACCCTCAGGGCAGCAGCAAATTGCTCTAAACCTTCTGTGCTCTGGTCCTGCCCAAACTAGTACCAGTTTACCCTAAAAATCCCCAGATGGGTCACACTGGTCTCAGGTGGGCTCACTCAGTGACTGGTTGGAATAGCCAAAAAAAGAACAGTGAATTGGTGTGACAAGGGTTCAGGTATGGGTGTGTCCACGGTGCAGGTGAGTCCCCAAAGGTCCCAACTGAGACACCACACGTGTTCCCTCCCCAGTGGCTCCAAAACTCAGCCCGATTCCCACCACCAGCGACCTCCATGTGCCCCCCACTCCCAGGGGGTCCTAAATGCGCTGGGCAGCCGAGGGCAGGCAGACACTGCCCCACGGTCTCCACCGCAGGAAAGGCAAGGCCGGGGCTCAGAGGGCACACAGTGGGGCGCCGTGCCGTGCGTTCTGGGGCTGGGGAGGCAGTTCTACACTCAGTCAGCGGGACACGTGCACAACGAAGTTACCCACTTCCATGCTGACTGGCAAGATTTCTCCTGGTGTGAAAAGTCAAATTAACAGTAGCAAGAGAAAACCATTTTGCTTTTTGTGCCATTGCCTGAATATTTTAAAGTGAGTTTTCCTGGAAACATAACCAAGTACCAATTTGCTTTTGTATCAGAAAACATGTATAATTCCCAAATTAACACTCAAAAAAGCAAAAGCTACATTCCTGATGCTCTTCAGACTAGACATCAATCTTAAGGGCATCTTTATGAAGATCCCCAGGCAAATTGTCATGGCTTGGACTCCACAAAGCTTTTCTAGGCTTTTTTCTTCCTGATGTCCAATATTTGAGTGACTTACACCTTAATGGAGACACACAGAACTCTCCACTTGTAAAAAAAAAAAAGGGGGGGAAAAAACCCCAAAACAAAAAACAAGTATATACCTGGGGAAGCAAGTCACCCTTCCTCATTGTAATAGTTTCACACATTGTATTTTGAAAATGAACCCAAAGCCTGATTCAGGCTGGATGGGTAATCTATAAAAGAACCGGTCAGATTGTCCTTCCACCACATGAACCACTCAGACAAAACGGAATTGAGGCCATGTGGGGAGACAGGTGCCTCCTCTCGACTACACGACTGGGATCTGGTGAGCGGCCCACTGTGCGTGCAGGACCGGATGCCGGGCCCGAGACTCACTTGGGAGTGGAGCGGCTGCTTTCCTGCAATCTCTCAAACTGGTTAACAGGCATGACCATAGTTTTAATAAGGTGAGATTTTAACCAGTATCATTTGTACCCAAATTGTCTACTAGTTCACCCAACCCACCTAGGGGGCTAGGGACATGTTAGGAGAGCCCACTGACCCTTCCGTCCATCCCTTGTCCCAAAGGGTCCCATTGCGCAGAAAACCCCAAGGCTGCTGGCCCTGTGCAGACCAGAGTTGGGGCTCTGCAGCAGTTACCTTTGCGTGCTTCTGGCTGAACTTCTCCAGGTTCTTGGCACTAGAAGAGGGCCCAGCTTTCATTTCAGCAAAACTTCTTTGGTTTGCGGAAGCAAATATAGCTATGTGCACGGGGACGCATCGTCACACTTCAAATCAAGAATGCTACAACTTCATGCAAATGCCCCTGAAACTCATGTGCCGTATGGGAAGGGTTACGGTGGCATCGTCAGAGAGAACCGTGGACTCTAGAACAGACACCACCAAAGGGACTGCCCCATAGCATCTGTCTTTAGACATCAGAGTAGACCCGCAGCTCCCCAAGGTCACATGAAGTTCACTGGAGGGCAGGTGGAGGGAGGCCAATCCTGCTGGAAACTTCCAGCGGCTGCAGCACGACTAAGGGGGAGCACTGGTCACTACTGGCAGTTTCATCTCCCAACGTTCAAGTCTGTGTACACGTGAAACCTCTCCCTGACCTAATTTTCTGAAGTTAACCAGGGTTTTTTTAAGCTTGTGAAAAGTAAAAGTCTGAAATACCAAGAGTATCACTGAGCACCAAGGAAATTCCAGTCGTATGGAGAGCATCAAGAGTTGTCAAGCTACATCATCCTTCATCAGTACGTGTTTTGGATTTCCCTCTAACTGGGGGAGAGAACCTTGGTTCAGATGTACCAGGTCTGATTTGTCCCCAACCGTATTTTATTGCCAATGACAACTCTGAAATAGACAGATTAAAAATGGCTCATGTAACTGATAAAATCCGTAACTGTGCACACCCAAGGATTTACATTTCTACAAAACATTCCTGGGTCCTAGTATCCCCCACGTATTTATTATAGGAAACTGGTTTCCACTTAGGACTTCCGAAGTGTGTCTCTGGAGCCCACGCCTCTAGTTATCCTCGTGACAATCCGTGTTCTCCTTGTTCCATTTCACAAGCAGGTGAACCATCTGTGTGGCTTGCCCGTGAACTTATAGGAGAAATACTTCTATCTGCATCACATTGCTTTACCAAATCATCTGAATCTGGGTGTATAGGTGGTTAGGGTTTTGCATTCTAATTCTCAAAGCTAGATGAAACTAGAAATCTCATTTTCCAATCAAAATCTGTTCAGAATCTCAGTGTTTTAAGTCCCCAAGCCATTTAAGGGGTCCCAGATACCAGGGATTGTGCCTACGAATATCAGAATTCCACTTCCAAACACTAATAAAACAGGGACATTTTAGAAAAAAAAGTTTTCAGCCCTCTTCATGCCTTGACAACAGCGGGAGGTTGACCCAACATTGAAAAAGAACAGAAAAAAATAAGGTTATCAAAACAAAGAAACATGATGATTTAGGGAAGTAAATAAAGCGGCAGTAGCTTCTATACGTGAAAAGCAGCCATACAGGAACTGGGGAGAAGAACCGCACTATGTGAATCACAGCACCTGGAGGACACAAAGCATCTGCTGATCCTTTCGTGGGGAGAAGCAGATAGAGCCTCCAAGTCCCTGTTTAATGGGAGGTCCCCTCACACCCTGTTCACGGACAGCTGTCCCTACTCATGACCCAAGGTCAGCAGCAGTGGCCTGGGGACGAGAGGGAAGCCCAGGGCACCTCCCAAGCCGTGTACCACTCCCTCAACAGTGGGTTCTATAGGCGGAATAGGGGATGTACCCAGACGTGACATGTACCCAGGTCAACGTGGGAACACTTCTAACCACGGTCCCAATACCAGCTGTACCCCAAATCTAGCCACCCCAACCCAGAGAAACATGCTCTGCAGCCAGCCAGAAAGGCAGATGGGGGTCCTTGTGGGGTCGGAGGGTTCTGCTGTGTGTGTGCACGCTACCTGATACCCCAACTGTGAGGTGATGGTTTGGGGGCGAGGCTGCTACTCACCGAGGCTGAAGTCGGGTATTTTACCAGTGACTGGAAGATGACATTTCTGAGATAACAAAAAAGGATCAAAAGCAACTAGCTCAGAAGTATGTCCCTCATGCATGCTATACATTTTGGGTATCCATCAGCTTTAATTTTGAGATGTAAATGTGCTGAGAAGGGCCGTCAGTCATGTCCCAGCTTTCTGTCAACTGAAGCAGGTCGAGCATCAGTGAGGAGCTGACTGATGTGCAGAAAAGAGCAGGCAGGGGTGAAGAGGAGCTGAGAAGCAGGCCTTCTCCTGGGCCTCCCTCGCCCTCAAAGATGGAGGGGAAAGAACCCAGGGACAGGAGCCATCCAGGTTTCCTACCCTCCCCATGAACACTGGGAGCCTCGAGGCAGCTTTCCAAGTCTGCTGGTAGAGACGGAGCTGTACTGAAGCCAGCCACCCAGGGCTTCTGTAGTCCACCCCACTGTTTCATTCTGTTATGTGCCTATGACCAACTCAGAGCACTGGAGCACAGTATTCCAAAGCGACAGCTCCGCCCCCCCCCCCAGTGCTCACTGGTCCGCGATGCTTACTTTCAGATATGTGCATGACTCGTAAAAGTGCTTTGTTGAAGATCTGAGACGTGCTGTTAGCATGGAAGTAGCTCAAACCACCTAAGGCGTAGCAGGGACTCATTTTAATACAGCAATCAGCTAATCCCATAATGGAAGAGAGCTCCCTCCTAACTTCCCCCACCCCACCCACCTCCCGCAGGTTTGGGGTCACCCTCGCACTTTCCCAACCCCGTCAGCTCTAGTACGGACCTGCGGGGACGCCTGGCCGCAGGAGGGTGCAGTACACACCTACGGTCTTGGAATTTAAAGCTACGTGGCTTTTGGTACTTTTGTAAAAGGCACAAAACAACATAAAAGACAACATGAACTAAAACTGAGTGAAAATAATCTTAATAACAGTAAGATGTGTCCTATGGATCAATTTAAATTTCCAAATTTAATTTTGGAGTGCTTGGCTGAGAAGCCAGAATGGAGAGAAAAGACCCAGCTGCATGATCTAGAGCAGTGCCCCACACAGCTGTGGGAACTGTCTGGGGGCGAGGGGGTCTGACCCGACAGTGCAAGCCTCCAGGAGAGAGTCAGGTCCCAGTTACTACAGGCACTCTCCCTTTAGGGAGGGCACTACCCCAAGGGCCAGCACATCACACTCACTTACCTTGGAGCATATGGAGCAGCGGTAAACAGCCTTCAAAGCTTGAGAGTGCGTGTGTGTGTGTGTGTGCGTGTGTAGTATTTGAATTGCACACGAAAAAAATTCCTGTTGGATCAAAAATAATGTAACTCCTGAAAAATCACACAAGTTGAGTATCAGGTGCGATACTATCTGCAGAAGTGGATTCCCATAAGAGGAAAGTGAGGCCTCCCTGTGTGGACAGCAGACGAGGTGGAGAGACTCCTAAGCCAGTGGGGCCAAGACAAGGCTGCAAGGGCCGTGCGGCCAGAGTCTGGATGCCAGGAGCACGTCTACCCAGCGTGACCTCACCGAAGACCACACAGATACTTACCAGAGCACGACAATGAAAATTAAGGAGATTAAAGAGATCGGTTGCCAGGTGAGACATTTAGCAATGAGGTTTGTACAGCTTTTTGAGGTTTGTACTGACAGGAAGGGCCAACAGACTGAGGTGGTGCATGGGGCTCGAGGCATGTGGGGCTCAGGCATCTGCTTCTGTCTTTGCAGGTGCAGTATTAAATATGGCTAGAGCTCCTGGTCCTGAACAGGCCCGAGTGACGGCTGTCCAGAAAGACCAGGAAGGGTCCAGACGCTACCCCTAAGTGATACATACATTTATACAACAGTGGCGGCCAGAGAGCAGCAGTCTGTTCTGGCTTTACTGCATTGTAATTGTGGTCGCTTGCCCAGGACGGCGTGCCTTCACTGGTCGCTTCCTTCATGAGGACCTCACTCCTCGACGGGGCCACCATCGCCTTCTTCACGGTGTTCTCTTTCTTGTCTGGAGCCGGTCTCTTGTGCATAGCAGAGATTCTAATGCCTGCCTGGATAACCAGCAAAACCCCAATCATTAAGGAGGCCAGAGAGAAGCCTTCGCTCCTCATGCTTCGCAATGAAGGTCACGATACGCTCTATGGTTGGGGTCATTTGAAGCCCCTCACCACCCCGACCTTGGGCTCAGCATCTGCTCAGCAGCAGGGCTGGGCTACACTCACACATCCAAGAGATGTGGAGGGAGGGACACAAACAAGGACCTGGGCGCCAGGCAAACCCTGTGGCCACTGGGAGACTGGAGGAACACGGTGTCCCGCCGCCCCTGCCAGGTGCTCGGCATGGTCGCCACGGTACTTTGCACAGCAACCGCTGCTCTGGGAGTCCTGGGACTCAGACCACCAGCCGTAAAAGTTACGCCATCTAAAGGCCAAGCAAGCGCTGAAAAACCCGGAGAGAACTTCCCGAGCAGCACCGCTTAATGCCTTGCTCATCACAGATGTAATGGGGGCTGCAACGCAGTCACACCAGCCTGAGCTCAACCTCTGGGCGAGGGCCTCGAGGGTCAAACAAGCGACTCTTCCCAGGTCACACTTAGCACAGGAGAGAGAGAGTTCTGCGAGCTAGGGCTTGAAGCGAGGCACACAGTCTGGCCGCCCAAGACCCACCTCCCCACCCTCGGCGGCTTGCGAATCTCTGACAAACCCCAGCTCTTCTCCCAGGACCGCAGGTCCCAGATGGAAGGCTCGGCTCCCACGCCTGCCGCACTGCGGTCAGCACGAACGACGCCCTCCACGAGAGCGGGGGCAGCATCAGAGTGCAGGGAAAGCGTGGAAGGCTGGAGGAGTCGGCGGGTACCACTGGCGCTCTGTCTGTGCCCGCTGTCCCCCATGCGCCACAAACCAATCAACAGCGCCTGCCTGCAACATGCAGGCCCATCTCACTACAACAATTCAAACGGCTGGACTTGATCAACTTACCTGAACGCTACATTTTGGGAGAATGAGCTTTTCTGGCTTCGTCTTGATCTTTTCTTTAAGTTTTGGTTTTTGTTCTTTACCTGAACTTAGAAATTTCATCGTAGCAGCAGCGTGTTTGAGAATACAGTCACTGCTGCAGTAAACCGAGTCAGGCTGCGCCAAGTTAGAGCACCCAGGGCCAATACATTTTGAGGCACCAGGAGCCTCTGCAACCTGCAGAACGAAACACGTGGCTTCAAACAACATACTTACCGACTTGAGCAGTTACAGCACTTTGTACAATTCCTATTTATACTACTGGGCTCCCTATTTCTAATGGAGGCGCTAACAGCATTTTTAATACCAATAAAAACATGTCTTTGTTTCTTCAAAGCGCCTGACCCAATCTATCCCATGGCAAGGCACTCACAGTAACTACACTTCATGCAACCTGTGGCGGGCAGAGTTGGGAGGTGGCCCCAGGACTCTGCCCTGGCACAGAGACTCTGGGGACTTTTCAACACAATGGGGTTTCACATGCATAATTAGGTTCCATTGCAGGGCAAACAGGCAGGGAGTTTTGCAGATGTAACCAAGGTTCCAAATGAGACAATTCTGGGCTACAGAAAAGATCTGCTTCATCAACAGAAAACGTCAGAAGAGGGACTGGGCCTTGCAATAGAGAAAAGACTCCACTGCTGATTTTGAAGAAGCAAATGGCCTTGCGAGGGAGCCCCAGTGGTGAGGGTCTGAGGGTGAGCTACCAGACGCAATCCAGGAACATCCATTCAATGTGCATTTCAAACACGAGTGACTTTTAGCACCGCTGAGCCCCAGACATAGCAAAGGGCACGTTTAGACACAAAACCACTGGAGCCTTTCAGAGGTAGATTCCTCCCCAACTGAGCCATCTGATGAGGCCCCAGCCTACAATGGCACCCGGGTGCCATCTCTTAAGAAACCGTGGAGAGACCCAGCTAAGCCAGGCTCAGGCTTCGGGCCCATGGAAGCTGAGCTAATAAATACGTGTTGTGTGAGGCTGCTAAGACATGCTCACTTGTTATGCAGCAAGAGGGATCTAAAGAGACCTAACCTATCCCTCAAATGTACTTGAACCAAATCTTATTTCTCCAAGGTATTCTGAAACTGTTCTTCTTCCACAGAATCCAAATCTGACCAAAAATAAAATCTAAACTTATGCAGCCTCAAACATCAAAAATAAAGACATGAAATTAAGGTGACTTTTCCCACTGTCCCATTTCCACGAATTTTTCTGAATGACCAAATGCGATAGGAACAGTTCACATCACATCCCCACGCAGTACGTCCTGACATCTCCAGGCTATTTCTTCAATGGTCTGGACCTCACAGCACTTCCACCTCGAGGCTCCCACAGCCCTCAAAGCTCCTGTACGCCCAATGCCTGCGAAAGCACAGGCCTCCACTTCAAGGCTGTCTAGGGACTCAGGAAGGGCTGGGGGGACATGCTCATGAGAGCCTGTGACGGTGTTCCTCAGTATCAGAAGCTGACGACACAGGAGAGATGTGACAAAGAACCATGGCCCTACCAGACAGCGCCTGAGACTGTTCCAGAGGGTGACACCAACAGCAGCCGTGGGAGGTGCCTTGGATGCCAGGGATGAAGTGGTGTGTCCCCCGCCCAACCCCCCCGCCCCGGGAGGCTCAGAGCACCAGCTCTCTCAGGATGATGGGGTCAGGTCAAACAGGTGCACGTTTACTTCCTTTGTTAATATGTGTATGTGAAGATCGACATTCCAGAAAGAACATTTAAGGAAAAACTAATTTTAAAAAATGAATCCGTTTAAGGAAAACATTAACTCAATAGTAATAGTATAGAAAGCAGACAAGACTTAAAGAAAGAAAGGTCCCGGCACGCCTAGGTGGCTCAATCGGTTGGGCGACTGCCTTCGCGCCTCAGGTCATGATCCCGGGGTCCTGCGGTCGGGCTTCTTGCTCAGTGGGGAGCCTGCTTCTCCCTCTCCCTACTACTCCCCCTGATTGTGCTCTCTTTCTCTGTCACATAAATAAATAAAAAATCTTAAAGAAAAAAAAAGAAAGGTCCCTCGAGGTGTCCTGCAGGATCATGGAGTGTGGGAGGCCCACGAGCCACGTGCAGGGGACTGCCTGCTCCCAGAGCCCAGCCCGCGGCAAACACACTGCCGTCTGGAGGGAAAAGCCTAACCTGCTTCCAAAAGAGGCTTGACTTTTCTGCTGACCCTTTATCACTGGCCTCGCAGGCAAGTACTTACAGGCTGGAATATCTTGAGCTTTTTCTTGCCACTTGGGTTCGCAGCCTTCTCAATTCTACCCTTAATTCCTTGGTCCTCGCTGGACTTCTGCTCCACCGTTCCCATGCTCATACAGTCCGTGCCGTCCGCGCCGGCAGGCCCGCACTTGGCCTCCTGCTGCGCTGCGCTTCCGGAGTCCGGCTCGTCCTGCACCTGCAGAATGGTGCAGTTTGGGCAGATGTAATCTTCACCGTTCCTTTCCAGAAGCTGTCCCCGGGCCTCAGAGATGCCCACACAGTCGCCGTGAAACCATTCTTCACATCGGTCACAGCAAATCATAAACCTAAAATTAAAAAAATACTGGCATTAGGAATGGAAAACATGATTAACAATTTTAGGAACATTAAAAGCTGAACTAGTGAACTGGTTTTAACACCTTATTATGAAAAAAAGCAAAATAAAAAAATAAAGAACAAAATAAAGAACATTCAAAAGCCCTTCTCTTGACTTTATTAGCCTTCAAACAAATTTGTGTCTTTTTTTTTCCTGAGGGGAGCACTCTGAGAGTGAGCTGCAGGCTGACCAGCATTCCAGCCTGGAGACCCTGCACACGTCTCCACGGACCAGCACATTCCTCTGTCCCGCCAAACACCCCAGGCGGCAGCTCCCCAATACCACCCAGCACCCAGACAGGCTCTAGATGCTCAAACTGCAGCCCGGTCACAGCCCGCTTGCTCATGGGTGCTCCTCCAGGACAGTCCGGAGCGGCGCTATGCAAGAGACCTCTAGGATGACGGGAGCACCTCAGTCTGTGCTGTCTCATACCCCCCCGCCGCCCCGTGGCAGTGGGGAGCCCCATACGGCTACAGGAAGTCATATGGCTACCCTTCCGTGGCTTCTTTTTTTCATCAATGCCTCTTTCATCCTTTCCAACTGGGTAAGTTACTCGTGCAGCCCAGCTCTAGAACGCGTCCCCTCAAAATGAACAGAACCTTCCCTTGCTGTTTTCACGGCCTGGATCTCCCTGGAAGCTGGGGGCCACCGGCACCCCCCAGGCTGTGGCCTACCTGTTGTTGTGTGGCTGACGACAGATGCAGTACAGAGCGTTGGGCTCATAGGCCTCACACTCAGGCTTCTGCCTGCCCACGTCCCCGGGGTCTCCACCTTCGATTCCCTGAGCCTTTCCTTCCAGCTCCCTTTCTCCACAGTCTTTCTCGGCCTGGGACACTGCACCCTGCTCAGCCTCAGGCTCCTGCTTGCGGGGCAGCACGCTCTCCGTGGCATTGCCCGCCTCCACGTCCACGGTCTGCGTGGGATCCTGCTCCCGGCGCTTCTTCCTCAGGCGGCTCTGGAGGCTCTTGGGGGGCCTGTCGGCCGCCTCTTGTTCCCGCTGTCTTCGCAGGCGGTTCTGAAGTTCTTTCAAAGTCAACCCATCGCTGTCACTGTCAGAGGTGTCGTCCTCGTCCTCACCACCTTTGGCCTTTGCTGAGGCGGCTGGTCGTTCCTTATCACCCGTGGAGCCCGACGTGGGCCCGCCCTTCCCCTCAGAGGTGCTCTCCACGCTGCCTTCAGACGCCGTCTCCACATCTGTGACGGGACAAGACGCTGGTTCACTAGAATCCTCGAGGGAGGCAGGCGCATTCTTCCTCCCTCTTCGTCGGACCGTCGTAAGAAATTCTTCCACCCGCTCGGTCCGCTTCGGCTGCCTCCCACTGCGGCGCAAGGAGAGGCTCTGCTGCTGCTGGGGCTGCCGCTCTAGACAGTCGGCCTCAGCGTCCCCAGCGCCCTCTCGCTTGGCAATGGTGGTTCTTCGAAAGCCCCACGTTTTCCTGAATTCTTTGCTGGTGGGCTTGATGGCCTTGGGCACTTCGTCATTGCTCGGGTCACCTTTCTCATCCATACCTAACGGTGAAATGGAACCACACCATGAGCAATGTTAACGAGGCAACACTTCTTGGCAAATAATTAACAATCCTTGAGCTACAAGTACACACAGCCTTTAATTCACACAAAGGAGGGAGCACGGCCACCTATACAAAGTGAAGGTGAACATTCAAATGAGTTATCCTGACCAAGGTTTCCTAAAAAGTAGCATGAGAGAAGATGTGAGGGGACTCCGGACAGAAGTCTCCACAGTCACACATCTAACTTTCAGGACACAGCTGCAACCAGCAACTCAAAGCCGGCCCCCCCCAGCACTTCGCTGCTCAGCACAGGGCTCCACCACACAGGGGGCAGAGAAGCCCCATCCAGCAGTGAACAGCACACGCGGTGCAAGGGCGTGAGCAGGGCAGGGCTGCAGTGCTGGGAGGCGCCACGCACCTGTCCCCGCCCCCCAACACCCCGGGCACAGAGGATGGAGTGCCAGGGTGGCTGGAGGCCTGGTGCAGAAGAGGACTGGCTGCTTCCGTCCTGGCCTGCAGAGCCCTGAGCTGCTATGTAAGTGGTCCGACAACCCTGCTAGAGAGAATGGCACCCCGCACCCCAGCCCTGCTGCGAGCCGAGTGCAAGTGTCCCCTATAGACACCTCGTGCACATAAGGATCGCCCAGCTAAGCCTTGCCCAGATTCCTGAGCCCCGACTCCGGGGTTAGCTGTTACGCAGCAACAGGTAACTTGGCCACTTTAGAAAATGATGGGGAATAGCTTTATGTGCATTTGTTCTTTCTCACTTTTTGATAGACTATTAAAGGATCATGCTTGTGAAAACTCTACTCCTGTTTCAAACCTGAAAAAGTATATACCTTGAAAATTTTTTTCAAAGCTAGCCAGGCTTCAATCGAATTGAAACACTAATGCTGACTCAGCCTTTACACCACATTCCATCGTAAGGCAAGGACTGTGATGGGATGAAAACCTTCAAAATACAAAATACACAAAATTCAAAACCACATGCAACCAGATTGTTTTTTTTTTTTTTTTTTTTTCTTTTATCTCCCATGATGTGCTGTCCCCCATTTTCCTGCTGGCTCTACCGACCCTTCCCTCCGGAGCCTGGCCAGCATGCTCCCAGGCCATTTGGAGGCTTACGGGAGCGGCTGGGACATCAGCATGTGTGCCAGCAAGGACCACACCACTTTTCTGGTCCTGAGATTTTGTGCAGGAAGAACTCTCCTCAACAAAACATAGCTCTCACCGAAGAGTATACAATGTCAAGTACTCGCACCAACAAAATGCCAATGGAAAAGTAAAAGAGTGCCTTGAGTAAAAATTCTCAGCATGGGGCGCCTGGTGGCTCAGTTGGTTAAGCGACTGCCTTCGGCTCAGGTCATGATCCTGGAGTCCCGGGATCAAGTCCCGCATCGGGCTCCCTGCTCAGCAGGGAGTCTGCTTCTCCCTCTGACCCTCCCCCCCTCTCATGTACTCTCTCTGTCTCTCTTTCTAATAAATAAATAAAACCTTAAAAAAAAAAAATTCTCAGCATGTGGCTGAACACTCGTCTAAACACTTAGGGCTTAAAGTTTAGAATATTCTAAATAAACAAATATGAACGTTACACCGTATGTCTGTCACATAAAATGCCACTTCAGAAACAGGACACACAATTTCAAACCTATTAAGAGAAAACTGTGTTGCTGATGTTGCTGCTGGTGCTGCATTACCTGCCCCAAACCGAAGCTCGGACACCTTTTCCAGAGGTCCGAGTGCCTGACGGATGGAATTGCCTGGTCCACAGACACAGCCCGCCTCAGACACCGCTGCTGTCAGTCACTGCTCACAGGTAACAATAAAGATCATCTCAGGACTGTTCCCACGGCGTAAGCTCCTAAAAGAAAATAAAAAAATCATGTATAGATTCAAATAACTGTAAAAAAAAAAAAAAAAAAAAAGGCATCAGACCTTCCAAATAATCTATTACTTGAGTTTATGTCATCATGTGACCCACTCGGGGAGTCAGAAAAAAAAAAAGGAAAGAACATAGTCCCCTTCTTTAAGGGCTTCTGCAGAAGGGAAGGCACTGTGACTGCACCCTGACAGAAGGCGGCCAGGCCGGGCCACTGAGGGCCGGCAGGTGCTGGCAGGTGTGTGTGCGTGGGGGTGGGGGGGAGGGGGGAGGGGGGAGCCACCCCTAACTGTGCAGAGGCCTCAGCAGCATGGTGGTTTCCAAACCAGTCGCTGGCTATCAGCTGCTTTCCAATTATGATCCTACTTTTGAGATGGGCTCAGCTCGATAAAGCCAAACAGAGAGAGAAACACGAAACATGAAAAGGCTGAACAAAATCACCCACGAAGAGAAGTATTTAAAAATTCTTAATAGTGGAGATATGCCATCATTTAGTTAAAAGCCCAAATAAGATTTCAGAAGACTACTAATTACTTAACATCGATGTTAAGTAATGCTACATTTCATCTACATGAATTTAAAAAACAGTTCTCCTAGATTATAGTCCTGCAAAGAACCATACCTAGTTGAAATGCACACTGAACAGGCGTCTGTTCCTGGATAAATCCTCAATGCTGATCTTTTCACACGTTTCACACTCTGGCCCCGAGCGCCCCTCCCCAAGCCCCTCCCAAGCTGAGTCCTCACCTCCACCTCCCTTGCCCTCTGGGTGGGTACTACAACTGTGGTCTCCTTAGTGACCCCAGAACAAGGACAAACATTCTGAGGCAACTCCTCTTAAAGAGACAGCATCCATTCCACTCAGATTAGCCAAATCCACCATCATGGCCACCAAATCTCTCAAACGTGGTAAATGCATCTCAAATTGAGGCTTCAACGTTCAGATGCCTTTACTTCTCAGAAGGAACTAAAAATAAACTTTACTTTTGTATTTCATAACATTGAGTATTTATAAAAGCAAAGAAATTAAAACGTACTTAGAAATGAAAAATTTATAATACACATTAACCTGAAAAACACATTTCTGGATTTGAGTTCTGAATAATCGATTTTTAAAAAAGGAAAATGGAAAATCTAGTTATTTCTGTGTGTGGAATGACATACAGTATATTCAGAATAGAGCAAATCATTTTAGATCTGATTCATTTATCTCGACTTTATCTTTGCAAAGTTGACGTTTTGATAATTTCTTCAACACTGAAATTCTAATAAAAATTTCAGCAATGCAACAAAAGAGTGTGTATCAAGACAAAAGAACAAAAACCCATGTCGAGTCCCTAACAAAACTTGGATGTGGTGTGTGGTCGTACACCACACAGTGCGCGGCAGGAAGGATACGCTTAGGAACCTGCAATCACAATGTGGTAAGAAGCGCTTTCCCCGGGAAGGAAAAGGAAGGTGGCCATCCCTGAAACTGGGAACATGAGAACAATCTATGAGCACGGAATGCACTGAAATAATGTAAAATTATCTTTCTACATTTCTCAGGGCAGTATTTTTTCTCAGCTGCAAAGTGCTCCATTTCCCACTAACCTGAAGTTGGACGAACGCTGTGGAAGCTCACATCTAAAGACGCACACAAGCCAGAGCCCCCCAACTGCTCCGCTCACAGCACAAGCAAATGGCCAGGAAGCAACTTAGGAACAGGCAGCCTTTCAAATGTTCTGCTCTCAGGGCTCTTTTACACTCTTAAAAACGGAGGGCTCCAAAAAGCTTCTGTTTATGTGGAATAGATCAGTATTTCCGAAATTAAAACTGAGAAAGTTTTCAGGTAACTGTGGATGTTCTTTGACATCAGGCCGAAATTCAACAAACAGTAGTTTCCTAAGGAAAGCTGCAACGTGGAGCCTGAGACCTGACACTGTGCCCGTGACCTGCCCACGCTTTCCGACGGGGAAGCCACTGGTCTGTCCTGCGCACCCTCGGAACGCACCATTTTACCCATGCGTGGTGGTCACGGTTACCGACTGACGCAGAGTCCACATGTCAGCACACTTCACCACAACACGGAAGACACACAGTTGTTAATGCCGGCACCCACCTCCTCAAATGTCCTTTTTTTTTCTTTAAAGATTTTATTTATTTATTAGAGAGAGACACAGCCAGAGAGGAACACAAGCAGGGGGAGCGGCAGAGGGAGAAGCAGGCTTCCCGTAGAGAAGGGAGACCGATGCGGGGCTCGATCCCAGGACCCCGGGATCATGACCTGAGCCGAAGGCAGTCGCCCAACCAACTGAGCCACCCAGGCGCCCTTTTTTTAAGAATTTATTTATTTATTTGACAGAGAGAGATACAGCAAGAGAGGGAACACCAGCAGGGGGAGTGGGAGAGGGAGAAGCAGGCTTCCCGCTGAGCAGGGAGCCCGATGTGGGGCTCGATCCCAGGACCCTGGGATCATGACCTGAGCCGAAGGCAGACGCTTAACGACTAGGCCACCCAGGCGCCCCTCTTTCCAAAAGATTTTGAGAGAGAGACCAAGTGAGACAGCACGAGTGGGGGGAGGGGCAGAGGGCGTGGAAGAAGCGGGGATCATGACCTGAGCCGAAGGCAGACGCTTAACTGACCCGTTGGAGCCACCAAGGCGCCCCTCAAATGTCTTCAATTACTGGGAAGCCATCAAGCCCGTGACGGCAGATGTGAACTCTTCAAAATTGTAATTTTCACCTGAAAGCTCAAACTTTATCATTAGCAAGGAATACTGTCAGCTGTTTTCCCTGAGACTCAGGTCATTCCTCTCTGAGAAAATGCCTGCCAAATACTGGGTCTGAAAACTGGAGCCTGTC
The DNA here is from genome assembly GCF_002201575.2 of Neomonachus schauinslandi. Lineage (NCBI taxonomy): Eukaryota > Metazoa > Chordata > Mammalia > Carnivora > Phocidae > Neomonachus > Neomonachus schauinslandi. The sequence continues at coordinate 137,306,021 of NC_058412.1, forward strand.
CATTCTTTTCAGTACAAGGGGTGTTCCATGAGAGGGTAGCCAGTTTGGCCCAGGGCTCGTCCTGGAGAGCCACCCTGCTTTGGGGTACAGAAGTGCTTCAGAGGTACTTGCCATTTCATTACAGGGAACCTAAAGCGACGGGACACTGGAGTGGTGAGGTTCAACTGCGCTAACGAACAGTCTTTGCTGTCTCTCCAAAGACATTCCCGGGGAAAACGGCACATTTTACACAACCGACTGGTGCTAAGCAATGGACAGCACACCGTACAGGGAAATGCCACTGTCTGGACGAGCGTCTGCAGGCCGCTGCAGATGTCCACTCCACAAGAAGGCTGACAACATCACTGGTAACGCGCAGAGCTGTGAGAGCCCCAGGGATCCAGGAAACACACTGCGAGGACCTCATTACCTCCTATTCGTTAAGCACACCCTGGATACGGCAAAGCAAAAGCACATCTCTGTGCTTCAGTATCAGAAGGGGCCAAGCGTTTCCTTCCACAAAATTGTTCTAAAATCACTAGATTCTCCCTTCGGCGTCTCCAACTTTTCAAAATATTCTCCAAAAATTCAAAACATTAAGTTGCCAGATGTGGTTTCTTAAAAACAAAACCCAAAACATAATACATTACTTAAAAACAAAACCCCAAAAAACAGCTGTTAAGTGCCAGTGACGCAGGACTCTAAATCCTTATAAATCTGAAGGTGCAACTTCCAGGACGCATGCGTACCAGAAGAGATGTCGAGGCGCCCGGTGAAGATCTCTGGTTCTACACCCGTGAGGGCGGCTTCTCTAAGACCTAGCTGCACAACCATAAAGCAGGTCCTGCTTCCACAGCAGGACGAGGAGAAAACAGCCAGGATCTGCCCCACCTGGGGGCCAAACACAGTTTCTCCAAATCTCCTACCCGCCCCCATATTCAAAAAGAACAATTTTAACCTGTCACCAGAAATTACATACAATGTTACAACACAGCCTCACTGTTTCTGCCTCTGTTAACTGAGAATTTGAAATTCTGACAGACCAGGCCAAAGTTCCTATTTTGTCCTGAGGGTCAAGTGTCTCACAACCAATTCTTCCCTGTGGATGATGAAGGTTGAGAAGATGCAAAATTCTTCAAGCTACTGAAAAAGGAAGATTTCCCAACTGAGGACTCATTACTAGAACCGTCCCTAACGAGCACCTGGCTGGAAGTTTCGGACGACGCAGCGGCCCCGAAAGCACCAAAAGCTGTCCAATCACCAGCAGCAGCCGCCTCTCCCTCTCCACCCAGACCTTGAAGGTCCGCAGCAGCAAACACCCCACTGCGCTCTGACCACAGACAGAAGAGAGGTTTGAGTCCACAAAGTAAACTAAGAAATCCTACATCTACACAGAACCAGACTTGACTGTGTTAAAAGCTTTTGTAGCTAATTCAAAGTTTTGCTGCTACCAAAAAACACTGTCATTGTTAAAATTATTCTGATCAAGTGAAGGTGTCCCCAACAATAAGTTTCTCAGGAGATGAATATAAAGAGAAATCTAGAAACCACCCTGTTTAAAATTTCTTAGTACTTTGCTTTTACCCGTATGTGGAGACAAGAAGCAAAAGCTGCTACCTGAAAGCCTCTTGGGAACTGAGGCCCAGCCAGGCCCTGGTGTAAAGCTGGGCCTCCAGCTCAGCGTGGGTGAGCAACAGGCACTGGTTTCTCTCTGCCCAGTTTCTGCTGCAGAACACAGGCTCGTGACCTTGGTGGGCAACTCTACATGGGCGTCAGGAGCCAGAACAGCCACGTTGCATCTACCAAGGTTAAGGAGCAGGAAAGGAGGTTGTCACTGTTTTCTGTTTCATGGTGCGGACGGTCTCCTAAACTGCTACCTTGGATGGCTTTGGCCATGGTCTGCATTGTGTGCCCCAGCCCCTGAAATTCATATTGAAAGCTAGTCCCAAGGTGACAGCACCACTAGGAGATGGGGCCTTTGGGAGGTGCCTAGGTCGTTAAATCAGAGCCCTCATGAATGGGATCAGTGCCCTTAAAGAACCCCAGAAAGCTCCCTTGCCCCCTGCAACCCTGAAGACACCTCACCAGGACCTGACCATGCTAGCACCCTTATCTTGGGCCTCCAGAGCTATAAGAAATAAATGTGTTTTCTATCAGCCCCCCAGTCCATGGTCTTTTGTTAAAGTAGCCCAAGCAAACTGAGCCAGCTCCCCTCGTGTCTCTGAACACAAACCTGGTCTCAAGCACTGCAAGGGACTATAGGAATCCTACATTTTGGGGGACTGGTGCTCCTAAGACAAGGCCACCGCCTGGCTCTTGGTGAGCCTTTGAACTGTATAGGTTTTTGGGCTCACTGAAAAATCTGCCCTATGGGACAAGTTTGGCTACTGCTAAATACCCAAGAAGACACTGGGATGAGTTCCCAGAGTCTCCTGCCCTGCTTCCCCAACAGAGAGAAGGAGGAAGAGGGTGAGATGTGCGTACACTCACAGAGGGGATGAGGGCACCATAAGTCACTTCCCAGGACAGTATGACATTAAGGTGCCAGTCATCCCTGCTAAGCACTTTGGGGGCTGTTTCCCCTCAGATTGAGTTTCTAAGTCCTGTAGCTGTTAATTAAGAACACTGATCTTCCAGGGAAGACCCCTGCCCAACTGCCTATGTGGGTGGCTGGCTGGCACTCCCTTCTGGCACCAATGGGGGCACAGCTGCAGGACCCCGCACCCTGTTTTGGTTTCCCGGGTTCATGCCACGGGACGCCGGATCGTTCCACAGTCAACATAGGCCATGCTCACCCCCACTTTCCTGCAGCAGGAATTAAGGAGCCAGTGAAAGGCTGTGTATAATGAAAGGAAGTCGTACAATCAATGAGAAGGGCCACTTACGTGCTCAGACTGCAGTCAGGCCACATGACCTAAGGCCAAAAGAGGTCTCAGGGCCTTCCCACCCAGCCAGCACCCTGGCCATCTTGCTTCCTTGCAGGCGGTCTACCGGAGGGAGACATGTGCACTGGAACGACACATCACCCTTATTCCACACTCTTTGCAAAAAGCAAACACACAGCTGAGCCAATAAAAAAATTCAAAGACGTTGTCCATCTTCCTAAAAGTAACCTATTTCCACAGGTGTTAAAGTTTAGAGTCAACTATTTTGTAAAGTTCTCATTTCTTAACAGGGCAACGCTAATCATAATTAGAGCAGAAGTTCTCAAAATGTGGTCCACAGGCCTTTCAGGAGGTCCCTGAGCTCAAATTATCTGCACAAACACAAAAGACATCGTATGCCCCTCTCCCTGGCCACTCGCAGGAGCGTACTGTAGAGCTTTCCAGAAGCTAAATGACAGTGATGCTACCACAGTCTGCGTGCAGATGTGAGAATCCAGCTGCTGTCAGTTAAGCCAGAAGTCAGAGATTTACTAAAAGAACCACCACCATAAAACAAAACAATGCTACCTCTCTTACTGTTTTTGTCTTAGAAAACAGTTTCTATACGACGTTATTCATGTTAACGTGTGAGGTTTTATTATTTAAAAATGAGTAAGTTTACTGGTCTCCGTTTTCGTGCCAAGCCCAGTAAATACTAACATATGTAACAACTCACACTAAAGCTCTGCGGTGTCCCCAGTAACCACAGGTGTGAAAGAGGATCTTGAGTTCGCAGGTAAACTTACAGGACTGCTCTTGAAAGGCCAAAAGCAGTTCCAGGCCCTTCCCAGTAAGACCAAGAGGTACCTCCACACCCTGCCCCTGCCCTTCCTCAACCACAGTTTCAAGTGATTATGGAGAAGGCGCTTATTTCCAATGATGAAATGGCAGCCTCACACAGTGACAGCCACCTGAATTCAAAGACAACGGGGTCTGGAGAAGACACAGGCCTCGTCTCCCGAGCACCTGCTTCGTGAGTGCTGCTGTCAGAACTGCAAGCCACAGGCTGGCCAAGAGACAAGAATCATGACTGGAAACCTCAAGTCAAGAAGTCACTGCGTTTCACCAGGAGTCTTCCTTTCTTTCCCTGAGATTAGCAGAGGCCAACGTCTAGTTTTGTTTTGGGGGGTAGTGGACAAGGTCCGAGATTAAATAAAGAAGTTATAGAACAAGGGTTCACGCAGAGCAGAATTTGACAGTGCAGCCTGTATGTCCTGCAACGTCAGACTCTCACTGCTGCGCGTTTGAGAAGGGAAGAGGAAGGGCCTCTTACTGCTACAAGAACCCATACTGTGAAAAGGAAGACCATCTAAATCACAATCTAACAAACCCAGAGAGTCCACAACCATTGTCTACTAGCCCTGTTGTCTCCACTGGGGGCCAGGGCATCTGGTGGGGCATCCCAGTCCTGCCCACAGCAGCCGGCAGTGCCCCCCACCCCAGGTGCAAGTGGGGTAGTTCTTCTGATAAGCAGATTGCAGTTGGGAGGCTCCGGGGACAGCAGACCAGATGACGAGAACACAGACTTCACCCCCAGCTGCAAACCTAACAGGCAGACACGCTGAACAAGCGTGCTTCCCTCTGGGCTGTGCTTTCCTGCCTGTGAGACGTGGACAACTGTGAGCTCCCAACTTCCGAAAAGGCTATGTGAGACTACACCCCGTCAAGTGGCAGTCCGTGCTTGCACAGGGCACGCAAGCGGGAAGCGGTAGGTGTCATCTATTAAAATGACAATGCCCATGTTGGTGAGCATTTGGGGAGACAAGCCCTCTTATGAGGGTCTATTTGTCAAAGATTTACCAAGATCCCCTTATGTACTTGGCATGGGGCAGAGCAGGCAACATTCCTGTTCCCATGGACCAGGGGTGACACGCCTCACTGTGACTTGGCTGAGAGAACTGGGAAAGGACAGGTGCACATTTATAAGGGCGCTCCCAGCCACACTTTTTTTCTTTTTTCTTTTTAAAAACAAAGGGACACAAGCCAATGTCCATCACCAGGACACTGGTTTGGGGGAACAAAATCAAGAAACATCACATAATGGAATTCTCTAAGACCGCAATTGAAGGATGATGAACCACAGAGCCACTGCCATGGAAAGAGTCCCACACAAGTGAAGAGCACGGGTCACAAGTCAGCCCTGCACAGGGGCCACACTCCCTAAATACGTCCTGCCACACACACCCACCCATGTTCAAGAGCAGGGGAGCAGCTGTAACGTGGGCTTCTGCATGGGACCATTTCTAGCGTTTGCTGTTTTTCTTATATTGCTAATTTTCTGTATATCTGTAACCCAACACACAGTAAAGCTATCGTTATACTGGAGGGAGGAGCTCATTCACTTTCTTATAAAGGTGTATTAAACACCATTTAAAAGTCTTTATCAGCATGTGAAAAACAAAAACACAGCACCTAAGTTTGATACCCAAAGATATACCTGCTTTACAAGTAACACACTGGATAATGTGTTACTGATCATGCATGTTTTATAGTCATGGCCACAAGAAGTCTTATTCATACACGTGCAATTACCTACTCAATTTCACGTAACAACTTACCCTAAAAATTACTACTCGTTATGATAAAATAAGGTCTAAGCAAGAGAAACTCTTCTCCAGTAGTGGGGGCACCTAGAGCAAATGAGCTCAATTCAGACCATTTTTTGACCCTTCTTTCCCAATTAATGTGTTTCTAGTAACTGTAAACCACAGAGACTTTGTAATGGAATTAGCACCCATCATTTGATACGAACCATGAAAAAGGGAATATTAGATATCCACTCTAAGGGACCCTACCATGTAAATAAGAAGAAACAGGCAAGAAACTCCATTTAGGAAAACACCCTTCTTAATGGACTTCCTGAATCCATGGGGCCTGTAAGAATCAGGCCTCTATGACAGACAGTGCCCCACCGCAGGGACCCAAGGACAACAGTGATCTGGCCCAACCTGTAAATATGCCCCACCTGTCCTCTCCAAGAGCTAAATGGAAATCACCAGTATCACTGGATGAAAAGTAAAATGTCAACAAAAATAGACAACAACCAGAACCTTGAACACTTGCAAACATACACCAAACCAGAAAATAAACCAGTCCCTGAGCTGCTTTGGAACAGACTCCTTGTGAGTTAGACACCCGATGGGAGGAGGACTTACAGCGTCAACAGCAGGACCTGAAAACTCCACCGCCGTAAGAAAATGGGAGACTGAAGTCCCGACTCCAACCCCCCACCCCCCCCAAAACCCCACCTGAAACCCCGAGTTGCACCCACCTCTAAGCCCCAGCGACACATTTCCTCAACAAGCCACTGTCATGCTCACACATGCATACACACTGTGTGTGTCACTGTCTGACAGGACAGAAATCAGTGACCGTGGGCACCAGCAGACAGTAAGGAGAAGAGAGTAGCCAGTTACACAACTTTTTATTCGTGCCCTTTCTTCCTATCAGTACAGATCTTACTTTGCTTGAAATAACCTGAATTTAATCAAATACTAACAAGGGAGAGCTCTCAGTGGAAAATCAGAAGTAAAGATACGCATTATTCCTAAATTCGTTGTTAAAGTCTGCAAGAACACAATCAAGTAGGAAAACGGGGTGCCTAGAACATGCATCTGGCAGGAAGCTTCACCAGGCCTTGGGCCGGGTCTTCCCAGGTGACACTTCTGAGATGCCTCTGCTGCGTTTAGAACAGATACACTATGGACTAGTCATAGAGTCGTATATGCGTATACGCCAACCCCAGATTTCAATGAAGGGAGCCGGGATGTCCTCACAAGTCCCCACTGCACCTGTCTCCAGGACCGGGAAGGCCTTCCGGGTTGCTGCCACAGCCAGGGTGCTTAGCACACAGGAGGCCATAAATATTTGCAGAATAAACTGAGGAATCATTCTACTAAAGGTCACAGATCTTATTTCCTTAAAATGCATGGCTAAAACACCTTTCCTGGAAGCGTATTTCAGCCAGGGCCTCTGTGGCTCTGGAAGCTGTGGAACATGTGTCTGGGGTGGGCCTGACAGCCCACTGAGAAACAAGCTCCGAGCTCCTGGGCAAGTCCCTTCCTTGTGCTTCAGTTTCCTGGAGGCCAGAATCGGCACAGAATGCCCGAGTACATCAGGCTCAGATCTCATTCCTTCAGTGTGCAAAGGACATGGATATTGTTATCTACGTCCAAGGGATGATTTCAAGAGCATCTTCAACTTAACTCGCATGCTGTTGTGACCCATGGTCCCAACTCCAAGCTCATCTACTGAGGTGCTAGATTCAAAGCCAAAAACCTGGCCCTGAGCTCCAGTGTCTCACAGGCATTGTGGACTTTAAGATCTTTTGAATAAATCTGAGGACCTCGGTAGTAGCTGTAGCTTAGTACTGGGTGAGTCGAGTCTCCATTTGGCATAAATGACAGCTCACAGCGGGCACGACACCAACGTGAACCCTGTTCTGGGCACTTTACGAGTGGTAACTCATTTGAATGAGTAAGGTGCTTCTGTGCCCGTTCTAACCTCCAGGAAACTGAGGCACAAGGAAGGAACCTGTCCAGTAGCTCAGAGCTTATTTCTAAGTGGGCTGTCTGGGGGGTGGGGGGGTGGGGTGGGGATGAAGACAAGACACGGAAAACGGGAGAAAACGAATGGGGATCTGAGCGCCCAAGGCATGAGAGACACAAAAGGGACCACGAGGGGCACACCTCCCTTGGAAGCTGAAAGTTGACCCTTTCTACTTTCAAGATGACCAGATGTGACACAAATATGGCCAGTATACATCGAAACGACAAAATAACGAAACAAAAACCAAAAATCAGTATTTTATACCTAGGCAAATACTCATTTTAAATGAAACTGATTTTCCGAAATCCTTCCCTGCTTCCTACAGCACCAAATACCACCCATCTATCCTAACGTCATCCTTCCTGAGAGTAGCCGGCTAAATAAGAGTGACCAGTCCCCACGCTCTAAAAACAGATCCTAGAACGAAACTTCACAACCTTAGAGGGTATCTAGAGCAACTAACCGAGCTGGAAAACAGAAACAGAGAATGCACTCCAACCGGATGCTTTCTCGAAATACAGTCGTTTCCGTGCCGTAAGCCAGCCGGCCTCGGAACTTCCAGGAGAAGGCGGTCCCCTTCTCGCGGGCTGTTCCGCCTCCCGCACCGCCGACTCGGAGCAACGCACACGAAGTTGCTGTCACTCCTTCCAGTCCGTTCAAATCGCGACCAGGCCACGCCGAGCGAACACCCTCCCCGGCCGGATCCGGCCCCAGGCGGGCCCCCCGCCCCCCACTCTCCCGCCCTCCCCTCCCCCCCACGCCCCCGCGGACGTGAGAAGATGGCGGCGGCCGCGGGGCGGGCGGGGGGGAGCGGGGCGGCGTGGGGG
>NC_058412.1:137314698-137333289 GCF_002201575.2 Neomonachus schauinslandi
GTTCCTGCCGGACTCGGAGCGCGGCACTCCGGCCCCCAGCGTCTCCTCCCCGGACGCACGACCGCCCCGCAGGGCCTGCGAGCAAAGGGGAGACGGTCACTGTCCAGAAAGGGAAGGGGGGGGTCTGGCCGAGGGACAGCCCTCCACGTGGATGTTCTTCACTCGGCGCGCCAGCGCCGGCCCGTCCCGATACCGCACAGACAGACCGCGGAGGGGAGGCACCTGCCGCCGCGGGGGCACTGTGCACGCCGCCCACCTCTGCCGCGGGGGCAGGAACTCCTCGGCGGCGGGCCTTAGCCCCCGTCACGCAGGTGCCTCTACAGCCCCCTGCCTGCACGGTCCTCACAAGCAGGAACCCCTTGGCTCCTGTCAAAAAGCGGGAAGGGGCGCTGTGTGCAGCGCCGCTGCGCAGCGGGCCCTGCAGGTGCGTCCCCGAGGCTGCCGTGCGCGAGAACCAGGGGCGCGCGGGCCGCTGTGCTCTCTAACGAGCACCTCTAGAGCTCTCAAGACCTGCTAGTGTCTGGCAGAGCCTGTCGGTTTTCTCCCCGGGAATATACAACGCAGTTCGTTTCTGCTGGTGTGATTCCGTTAGGACCACCCTCCTGGAATCTGACAGGGATGGGGGGGCTCTCCACTCCTCCATCATGACTGTGTCTTCAAGTTTGTCCCCAGATACGGGGAGCGGGGAGTTTAGAGCTGGAACAAGGAGTGTGACCTTGGGCCAGCTGTCTGTAAAATGGGGCTCATCTGCTGGAGGAAGGGGGAAGATTATAGGAGGCCTCCCTGATCAGAAGCTGGAATGCGGGAACCCTGCTGGGGATTTTAAAGGAAGCGAAACCAGCAGCAATGTCTCTGCAAGGTGAGACTGGAACTCCCGGGTGCAGCGTCAGGTGGGTGCTTGTAGGGATGAAGGTACGAGGACAGGGACTTGGGACAATATCTAAATCAAGGCACAAAGAACTGTATACGAGACCAGGCGTTGATGCACAGTGCTCTCCTCAGTCCTTCTGCCCTTGTCCAGAAGTCCTCAGACAGAAAACCAAGTGCAAGTGCTTTATCTCCTCCGCTATGATAAAGCCCTAGCTCTGTTACCTTAACAAGAGTAGTGTTGTGTGTTCATATACAACAACGCTCATTACTCCTGCCTTTCAGAATGGTGCCTGTTACTCTGACGCATTGCGCTGTGAGTTCAGTGAAAAATAAAGTCGACTTCAGAAAAAATCAGTGTTTTAATCAGTGTGAAGCATGAGAACTGTATTTCCTTTCTGGTTGCTTTCATCTCCTAAGTCTCTAGAGGAATCCATCCACTAAAAAAAGCCAGACAAGGCAGTGCCTGTCACAGATTTCGACAGAAATGCAGTTTAAGAGTAAAGCAGCTGTGCCTACATAGGCTTATAGGCTAATCATCACACACAGTGTGTAACAGAGGAGAAGGGGGCCTCCCTGAGGTGAGAGAGGGTGGTCTTCACCACCAGCAAGTCTCAGGGTGCCAGTCTGTTACAATCACCCCTGGCCTGGGGCGCCCTCAGGAGCAGGGCTTTGCCTACAGGTGTACAGGCTATAATCGAAGAGATTTGTTTCCAAAATCAAAGTACTTAAAAAGTGAAAGAGACCACTTAAACTCAGGTCTAACGGTGGCTTTCTGGATTTGTGCAGAACAAATACTGTATAAATGAATGCCTCCTCTCAACTGGCCTGTGGAACCAAAGTGCTGAAGGTGAGCAAGAGCATTTAAGGAAATGCCAACAAGAGTAACAGACTAAGCTATCAATAGCACACCCAGAGAGTTTTATTCTGAACTTAGACAACATCAATACACATAAATTACCCCTCCAACACCACAACTATTTTTGAGTTCCAAATCGAACCAACTGCTGCTAAAATGTAAGAGATTCAAGGAGAAGTAACATCTCCCAAATCTGTCTACGGAGGTGGAAGGTCAGGATGCTGCCTTTTATGGATGTACAGAGAAATGAAAAATCTTGGGAGTCTGTCAGACATACAAAAGTTCCTCTCCTTTCGGGGGTGCCTGGGTGGCTCAGTTGTTAAGCGTCTGCCTTCGGCTCAGGTCATGATCCCAGGGTCCTGGGATCGAGTCCCACATTGGGCTCCCTGCTCGGCGGGGAGGCTCTTTTCTCCCTCTTGCTCTGCTGTTCCCCCTCCTTGTGCTCTCTCTCTGTGTGTCAAATAAATAAATAAAATCTTTAAAAAAAAAAAAAAAAGTTCCTCTCGTTCCAACAGAAAGCAGGCATTTGAAGAATGTAAGAATTTTAAAGTCAAAAAACAAAAAACCAAAATTTTATACGGGTGTTTAAAAAAAAAAAAGAAAAAGAAAATGTGGATATCAATTGGAAAAATCTCTTCATTCAGCATTTCTACCACCCAATCAGACGCCTGATCATGCTCACATGGCTGGAGTTGTGGGGGGGGGGCATCCTCAGAGCATATACAGCCGGAACCACGCACAGTAAGTAGTATGTATGTTTCTGCACCTGTGTGTGCATGCCATCTACACGCTTTCATTTTAATTAAAAAAGAAAGGCTAAATCTTAAGCCAACACGTGTAGATCAACTTCTTGCCCAGCTAGGTCTGAAGGGTATAGTCAAATTCCGTATGAAATGGTGCACAAACAGTGCCTTGACTGGGCAAATTAAGTAACTGCCCCTCAGGCCGGCGGCCTGGGCACTGCTGGTGTGCGGTGGTAGGACGTGTGGCCCCCACGCCCCACCTGTTTCAGGAAACACCATGCTGCACAGTTTATATTATGTCAGCAGGAGTTACAGGATCAGGAAATACCTACTCTTTGCTTTTACCGAAGCAAAGAAACTTAGACCCAGTGCTTTCTGATTCGATGGTACAGTCTCAAAAGAGAAATACAATCAGGAGAGGAGGGAGGGGTAGAGGCCACATCAAAACCCCATTAAAGGGGCGCCTGGGTGGCTCAGTCGTTAAGCGTCTGCCTTCGGCTCAGGTCATGATCGCGGGGTCCTGGGATCGAGTCCCACATCGGGCTCCCTGCTCCGTGGGAAGCCTGCTTCTCCCTCTCTCACTCCCCATGCTTGTGTCGCTGCTCTCTGTGTCTCTCTGTCAAATAAATAAAAATCTTAAAAAAAAAACAACCACCACCACCATTAAACCTGCTTTCCCAGGGGCGCCTGGGTGGCTCAGTCGTTAAGCGTCTGCCTTCGGCTCAGGTCATGATCGCGGGGTCCTGGATGGAGCCCTGCATCAGGCTCCCTGCTTGGTGGGGAGCCTCCTTCTCCCTCTCCTACTCCCCCCGCTTGTGTTCCCTCTCTTGCTGTGTCTCTCTCTCTGTCAAATAAATAAATAAAATCTTAAAAAACAACAACAACACTTGCTTTCCTGGGTCTCAGAATTCAGCTAAGACACATGGCACTTGAATGTGTGCAGCAGAACCAAACAATCATGAAATTCTTCCTGACTCTCCCAACACCTTCACCAAGAAGCAGAGCACGCCATGAAAAGTTAAAGCTATGGCAGTTGGCCTTTGTGTTGACCGCCTCATGTGGGAATGACTGATCAGTTTACACATCATGCTCAAGAATTACGTCCGTTTTAGCCAAATCTCTTCGAAAGCGGGGCCTCCAGTGCATAGGGGCTTGATTTTATGCTTTTGGGTTTGAGAATAAGATAAAAGCAACTGTTGAAATGCTGTTGTTCTGTAAAACACGGCCCATGGCCTGGTTATTGAGCAGTCGAGGATTTGAGTAAAGGGAGCACTGTGTGTTTTATTCCCCAAATACTTTTCCCCTTTTAAAAACACTTTAACGCTCTTTTAAGACTAGCAAACTTTTTACACTTCTCTGTGCACTGCTAATCTATTAAGACGAAACTCTTCACCAGGGCTTGGAGAACAGTGGAGGCTCTGGCCGCCCCACAGCTCCCTTTCCACAGACCCACCTCTTTCCTACCAACCTGGTCACTGCCCCCAGGCGGTGACCAAAGTAGCCCTCGTCCTTCGTGCTCCCCCACACCCCCAGACTCCCAGTGGCATGGGGCGTTCAGGGCTCTGGCCGAGGCTGGCCTCTACCTTCCTTCTGTACACTCTCCACTCTGGAGCTCATGCATTCCTGGTTGTGCTTCCCTTTACCTCTGCCCAGATCTGAGTCCATCCACTCACTTGATGCCTCAAATGCACCTCAAAACCTAACGTGTGCAAAATGAGCTCTTGACTTCGGAGCCTCTCCCCCAATCAGGCCCTTCCCTGGTGTCCCTATTCAGCGCTGGTCCCACCCTGTAAACCCAAACACACCAGCCAGAAGCCTGGATTCTCCCTCCCCCTCAGCCACCAAATCCTGTTGCTTTAGTGTCTAACGGGATCGACTTCACCTGCTGCTTGCTCGCTACATCCACTGCTTCTCAAAGTGTAAACACACATCTGTGTCCCCCTCACCCTATTCACCTCTCAACTCACTGCCCTCTAACACTGTCCATTCCTGCCGTGTCCCTGAGCTCCTTGTCTGTCACCAACACCTGTCAAGTAGACTATGGGGCGGCCCTGCTGCACTTGACGCTGCTCATCTGCGTCCTCTAAAACCCCCCACCCTGGGGCTTCCGCAGAGCCTGCTAAGCCCCCTGGTCCCCGTTCAAGCTTCTTTGCTGACTTAATGGACAACTTCTCTGGATAAGAGCCATTTGCTGCTGTCCTTCTGGATTCTGGACTTCTCCTCCTCTCTACGGTCTTTCTCTAAATATGTTCATCAAATGTCACATGGTGTCACTGTCAAAGCTTCACCTGCAGCCCTCGTCACTCCCTTGAGCTTTTGCCGTGTCCCCACAGGCACCACCGACTGATTCCCCATCTCTCCTCCCCTGCCAGCCCCCTGCCCGTCAGGACGGCTCTTCCTCGGTTGGTGTCACCACCATCAACCTCGGCAACCCGGCTACACATCTGAGTGCCATTCAGTCCATGAGCTCAGTCACCGAGGTCGGCTAATAGTCTCTCCTTAGGTCTCCCTTCGTCCACTTCCGCTGAAACTGCTTGCAGTTAAGGTCCTTACCATCACTCCTCATTTACTCCTTCCCACGCTCAACAAATATCGGCGGAACTCCTCCCATATAATGGAGGTCTCAGCTTTTGTGAAGCTCACACATTTGTGGTGAATCAGGCCTCAGTGACAAAAGTGCCGTGCTAAAGAGATCTAAAGGGATCGTGCAGGCCACCAGAGACACTCCATTCGGCTTTGCTTAGGGCAAGCCTCCCCGTTCTGAGCAGTGGGCCCGGGGACGCAGCCCAGCGGCAGAGCCCGGCGAGACCGCTGGAGTGGGGAGGCTTTCTGGTTGCGCTCACTTGGCGCCGCCATCAGGGAGCCTCCAAGGAGCGTGACGAGCACAGGCACAGGCGAGGTCGCCGCGCGCGCTGTGGGCCCCCCGGGCTCCCCGGGAGGGGCAGCCGCAGAAGCAGAGACGGTGGCCGCGCCGCTCTGGGGGGGGCTGCAGACAATAACGGCAGCCCGTGCCCACCCAGGAAGGAGGAGGTGGAATCGGCGCGCCTCAGGCACCGGCCGGCCGCGCACCCGTGATCCGCGGAGAAGGCACGGCGAGGCTCTTTGGGGCCGGGACAGTCTCTCCTCCGGGCATTGCCCTTCGAGCTTTCCCTTGGGCGCCTGTGGAAGGACTTGAAACACCGGCACTCCTCCGCACACGCAGAGCTGACAGCTGAGAGGTCCACAAGGTTAAGTCGTTGCGAAGCGGTAATGACGGACACGCAGCAGCCACGCGTCTTAGACTCGGGTCGGAACTTGGGACCCGCAGGCTCAGCTCTCGCCTGGGAAGAGCCACGACCAGCCACGGCCGTCAGACCTAACCGCCAGACCGCACTGCTCCCCGCGCCAAGTCCGACCCACTCTCGCGTTCCTCGGCTCCCGTGGGAGCAACCCCACGGCACCACCGAACCCCGACTTCTCATTCAGGACAGTCGGACTTCCTTCCCGACGCCTCGCCCCCGCCCCCGCCCCCGCACCCCGGAACTCCGGGCCGGCGCCCCGCTGCACTCCTGCCCCTGCGGACGCCCGGCAGCCGTCGCACGCGCGCCCGCAGCCCCGGCCCGACCCGGCGCGGCCGGCTCCCCGAGGGCAGGCCCGTTTCTGTTGACTCATCAGGCGCCGAGCACGCCGCCACGGGCGGGCGACCCCCGCAGCCCGCCTCAACCGACGGCACGGAGAGCTCCCGCCGGGGCGCGCTCGGCCGCCTCCTGCCAGGCCCGCGCGAAGGCAGGCGCCCGGTGGGGCGGGACGCCCCCCGCCTCGGGGCGGCGCGCAGCACCGGCCCCCCCCGCCCCTGCCCTCCGAGCTCACACAAATGACGGAAAGGAAGCTGGGACCTTCGCCTCCGACTCAGTCTAGATGTCGCCATCGCGCCGCGAAGTTCCCCCACAACGACACCTCGACGGCGGCCATCTTGCCCAGGGTCGGCCGACGCCTTTTGACTCTCGCGCCAACCCGTAGAGCGAGGGCGCCGCGAGCGGACTTCTGCGCAAGGACGGAAGCTGGAGTCCCGCGCTTCCGGGCGGCCGCCGCGCCCCGCCCCCCCGAGGGAGCGCTTGATTGGCTGCCGGCTCGTGAGCCTGCGCTCTCGCGATCTCGCGGGAGGTGGCTGAAGGGGCGGCCGTCGGTGCGTCTGCCCTCCCGTTCCCCGCCCCCGCCCCCGCCTCCGCCGCGGCTCCCGCCTCCGCCTCCCGTCCCCCGCGCCTCGCCTCCCTCCGCGCTCGGCCCGGCCCCCCCGAGCGGCCGCGGAGACCGCGCAGCGCGGGAGGCGGGATCCGCACGGTAAGATGGCCGCGGCGGAGCCAGGCGGCCGGGCTGAGCTTCCCCGCGGGAGCGCGGCTGGCCGGGGTGGAGCTGGGCGGGGGCCCGGAGGGGGCCGGGGAGGAGCCCGGGGAGGGGCGCGGGGAGGGGGCCGGGAGGGGCCCGAGGTCTGAGCAGGTGGCACAGCGGGGCCTTCTGGGTTCGCACGTCGGCTGCCCCCTTTCTCCTGGCCGGGGTAGACCCCGGAGCGCGCAGCGCCCGGGCGCTGTAATTCGGTGTTTATTCTTCAAGGGCGAGCGTTTCAGGGGAAGGCTCGGACGTTCGGGAGTGGTCGCCCGCGGGATATTGGTCGTTCCGTGAAACCCCGAACTTGTGCTCCTGTGGAGAGAACGATTTTTATGACCGCCGCGTCAGAGCAGACGCTGAACTGGTGAGGACGTACACGCTGCTGGGAAAGCAAGCGTTGCTCGTCTTCAGCCTTGGGAGGCTTGCTTACGTTTGTTGAGTTGTAGCTGCTGAGTTCTTGCTGCGCGGAGTAGAGCGGGTCGTTGCTCTCCAGAGTCGCTCTCGCCGGCAGTGGTCCTGGTGGGGTGGTGGTTGCTTGGGGACACCGAGGGAGAGGCGCCTTGTCTGCCTTAGGTTACCTTGAGCTGTCTGGGAGCAGGAGTGTGGTCTGAGTGAGGTCTGCGCTGGCCGGGAGCTGCAAGACACGGGCACTTGGGGGAGTAACGTCTCGGTCCGTCTCGCCTGCTGCCCTCCTCTCTTGCTGCCAAGTGTCGGCTGCCTCTGAGCACGCGAGGGCTTTCCTTCCCACGCTGTCTTCCTGGGCGATCTTTGCCCAACTCCTGGCCTTCGATATCCTTGTTTGGCGGGTGCCTCCCTAATTAACGTTTCTGGCGCTGAGCTGGGGACCTATAATCCAGGTGCCTGCCTGACTTCTCCAGCTGCGTGTCTGAGAGTCAGCCCAAACTTGCCCTACCCCTCAAACCTGTTCGAGCCTTCCTCTTCCTCTGTGGCCCTCTCCTCCAAGGTATCAAGCTTGAAAGCTTCAGCCGGCCTCAAGGGCTCCTGTTTTGTTTTATTTTTTAAATCCCTCTACCTTCAGTCTAGCAGCAAAGCCACCGACTGGCGTCCACAGAACCTTCACCTGCTGTGTCTCTGACTTTCTTGGCACTGCTCTTATTGGGTGGCTCCTTGCTGGCTTTCCTGCTCAGCGCTCGCTCAGCCCACTTCCACTGTTGAAGTTTTTAATTTAGCGAAGCAATTTAGCATGCACTTTGCTGGCATGAAGTAGTATCCCCAACCTACAGGTTACTTAGGAAGAATAGGAAGTAGTAGGTAGTAGGTAGTGGTGGGCTCACCACCCGTCTTAAGAGCCCAGCTGGTGCTCCCGGGGCCTGCACCTGTCCGCCCTGCCTTGCCATGGTAACCACCTCCTGAGGATCAGGTCTTAAAACAACAAAACACTGCACGTTCGTGTTTATTACTGTTTTTGTTCTTTACAAAATTCTGCCACACTTGGGCCTCTGCTGCAACTCACTTTATCCATCCAGCTGCTTTGTAAGAGTCATCCGTGTGGCTGTGCTCATATTTTAACTGTTTTAGTAAATTCTCTTATGTGACTACATGATCAGAATCCTTTCTCAGCAATTCTGAAGTCCACATAGCTCTGAAAACCAAAAGTTTGTGTGTGTGTGTGTGTGTGTGTGTGTTTTAACTATTTGATGGCAAAAATCTGACTTGGTGAAAGCTTTTGACAACTTCTATTTCACTCAGTGCGGGTACTCAGACCTTTCCCCAAAGAAGTAATATTTAACGTGGGGTGCTGCCCCAGACTGCAGGGAGGATGTCGTGTGATGTAGGTAAGTTGTGCCATATAGGCTTTATACAGTCTGCATAATTACCTGCCCAAGGGTTTTGGGCCTGGGACTGTGGTTCTGTGAACCACAGTCTGTCCGTGCTGCTCTTGAATGAACATCTGGGTGGGGGGCTCCCACGTTTTTGCCATTTTGAGCAGTGACTCTGTGAGTGGGCCCATGCGTGTCTGGTGCTCAGTGGTGAGTGGTGAGGGTCTCAGTCTCGTAGGGTTGCTGGGCTGCAAGCAGCATGTGCCAGCTGCGTGGATATGTTTGCAGTTCCAGTCTGCTCTGACAGCAATGTCAGAGAACGCAAGGGAACGCTCTGGCTTTGTCGACACTCGGTGTCGTCAGACTCCTTAGTGTTGGTCGGTCTGGTGAGTGTCTGGCGGCGGCCTTCTCACGGGCACTGTGTCAGAGTGCACGCTTCCTCAGCTCCTGCCCCTCGCAGCTGCCCTTTGTGCCTAGAAGAGAATTGACCTAAAATCCTCCCTCAGCCTGTATGATACGCCCCACCTCTTGACCTGGCAGTTCGGAGGCTCTCGGCTCTTCCTTGCACACATCCTGTCTCCTAACATCCCAGCTGCCTTTCTGGTCCCTAAGCCGCCTTTGGGTGTCAGGTCCTTTGCACTTGCTGTTCTCCAGATTTAAATCTTCCCATTCTCTGTTACTTCATACCATGTCACTGTGTTTATCTCTGAAACGATCACAGTTGTCATAGAATTCTTAAAAATTCTTTCTTTTTTTTTAACTGAAGTGTAGTTGATACCCAGTATTAGGTTAGTTTCTCGTGTATAATGTTGGGATTTGACAGCTGTCTGGCTTGTGCTGTGCTCACAGGTGTAGCCGCCCTCTGTCACCATCCAGCCCTATTGCAGTGCCACTGAATGTATTTCCTATCCTGTACCTTTCATTCCTGTGATCTTCACTAATCTTTAAAATATTTTTTTCTCGTAGAAATAAGTCAGAATGAGTTATGCAGAAAAACCTGATGAAATCACAAAAGATGAGTGGATGGAGAAACTCAATAACTTGCATGTCCAGCGGGCGGACATGAACCGCCTCATTATGAACTACCTGGTCACAGGTAAGGGCTCACAATGAGGATGCTGCCTGTGGGACGCAACTCTGCCTTTTTGTACACACAATCAGCACTTTACCATCGAAGTTCCTTGGGAAAGTGAAGTTGTGTTTGGGCATTGTAGAAAACACCATGCTAATTTAATAACTTTGTGGATTACCAGAGTAAAGATAAGGTCTTCTGGAGATGAGATTGGTATTACAGGTGTCTGAGCCTTTTTAAGGCAAAAACCTGTCCCTCGATCTTTGACATTTTTACAGTTAATCAAGATAATTAAGAATGTTCTAAAGTACGTTGAAAGTCCCGAGTAACTGATTTCTTCTGGCCAGTCTGGTAAATTATACAGGACTGTTTGTAGAAGGTGCACCTAACTCAAAAGAGAAAGGGGGAAGGGCAGAAGCATACAGAAGCAAACAAACGGGGTCTGTAACTGACAGTTCTTCCTGATATCGGGAAGGAAAAGGGTAATTCTGTACGTGATCAGAAAATCCAGTTGTTTCAAACAGGTATGAGTCTCCTTCCCATTGTTCACAGTACTCCCCTTCACCAAATTAGTCAACCTTTGAAAGGCGGTGAGGAAGTGTTTGCCTATAGCCGGCAGGGGTAGGGGGTGGGGGGCGGGGACGCACACACGCAACTTGGATGTTGAGGAGAACTGTGGGCTCACGAAGAGGCAGGAGTGGCCAGGTCCCTGCAGGCCGTGAAGGCATAGCCAGTGTGTCCAGACGCGCCTGGAGCATACCTGCAGCTTCCTTGCATCTTGGCCTGGCACCGCAGCCCTCTTTAAGGAGCCCATAATGCACTGGGCTTTGTGGCATTTTCACCCCTGGCTGGTAGGTGAGAGCGTTTTTGGATGGGATGGGAAGGAGTGAAATACATTCTTTTCATTTTCTGTATGGGGCGTAGTAGTAAGTCACAGATGTTAATACCAAATCCCTAAGAAAGTGTGGGTCATGTTGAAGGTTATTTATTTGAGGTGAATGGGCTTTCTAGGGATAAAAATGCGTTGCATTAACATCTTGCCAGCTTTCCGAGCACTGAAGATGGTTGTCATTTACAGAGGGCTTTAAGGAAGCAGCAGAGAAGTTTCGAATGGAATCTGGGATTGAACCTAGTGTGGATCTAGAAACACTGGACGAGCGGATCAAAATCCGTGAGATGATCCTGAAAGGCCAGATCCAGGAGGCTATTGCATTGATCAACAGTCTCCATCCAGAGCTCCTGGACACAAACCGGTACCTTTACTTCCATCTGCAAGTGAGTTTCCTTGAGAGGCATCTGGTTTGTGGATACTCCATAAGGTTACATGTGGTGATTTCAGAAATCACAAGGCTAACTTGCATTAATAGAGTATTGTTTTAGTTTGCATGGGGAACGGCTTTCATTTAGCTGTTGTCTTTAGTATTTCAGAAGCTGTTCTTGCTTTAAAAATGCTAATTTAGGGGCACCTGGGTGGCTCAGTTGTTTAGGCAGCCAACCGGCTCAGGTCATGATCTCAGGGTTGTGAGGTTGGGCTCTGCTTGCTTCTCTCTTCCTCTCCCTCTGCTGCTCCCCCGCTTGTGTGTTTTCTGTCTCTCAAAGTTTTAAAAAATGCTATTTTAATAATTCAGGGATGCTAGGAAGTTGTTCTTTAAGCTGTCCTTTGACTAGAAAGTAGTGTTGCGCTGCCGGGCGTTGCGTGCCCGGGCGTGGGTGTGTGAGCCTGTCTGCCTTTGCCGGTGACCAGCAACAGCACCTCATAGAGCTGATCCGCCAGCGTGAGACCGAGGCGGCGCTGGAGTTCGCGCAGACCCAGCTGGCGGAGCAAGGCGAGGAGAGCAGGGAGTGCCTGACGGAGATGGAGCGCACTCTGGCCCTGCTGGCCTTTGATAACCCCGAGGAGTCGCCTTTTGGAGACCTGCTTCATATGATGCAGAGGCAGAAGGTAAGACCACCGAGGGGGTCCTCCTTCCCCGGACAGGGTGGGGCTCAGGAACCACAGCGTGGCCATGTCTGGGCGAGTGACGCTCGGTCACAACAGCATCTATTCTTCCCTGATGTGGGATCTTTCACTGTGTGAAGCCAGGAACGGAGCGTTGTGACTTATTTTACGATTTTCAGACCTCTTTGTCAGCTTCTGTATCTTAATATTTCTCTTTGTTTGGAGACTCTTGGAAATAGGTGTCCTAAACATTTTTATTTTAAATCCCTTGTTTGCGTGTGAACCTCTTCACGTCCTTGCTGGTACTTGTGTGCTGCAGTCCCTGAGACGGCCCGTGACTCCCCCAGAGGCAGCGCCCTTTCCTGCCGGAGGGGCTGCCACTCTGCAGGCCTGCTGCAGGTGTCCCTCGAGGCTGGGTCCGGTGGAACACGGGTCACTCCCGCCCCGGTCTTCTCTCTCTTCCCGTCCAGTACCCCACCCTCCCCCCACCACCCCGAGCCTGGCTTGTGGCATTTTACGGCTCTCCAGGCCAGATGGGATCGTTGCTGACTGGACCATGCGCTCCTTCTGGGCGAGGAACGTGTGTTTAACATCTGCTGGTGTGCCTCCTGGTGACGGGCTTCATGTTCGTTTAAGTAAATAATGAGTTCATCATGTAAAAATGGCTTCCAAGAGGTATAAAAAGCACGTGATAACAGACTCTCGCTGGTGCTTTGCATGTGTGGTGGTTTTTATTGGATGTATTTATTTTCTAGGTGTGGAGTGAGGTTAACCAAGCTGTACTAGATTATGAAAATCGTGAGTCAACACCCAAGCTGGCAAAATTACTGAAACTCCTCCTTTGGGCTCAGAATGAGCTGGACCAGAAGAAAGTAAAATATCCCAAAATGACAGACCTCAGCAAAGGTGTGATCGAGGAGCCCAAGTAGAGTCTGTGCCTGTGGCCCCGTGCTTCCCCGGCTCGGACTCCTCGGAGCAGCTGTCTGGGACTGAGAGATTTTTACTGCAGTAGAGAACTCTCCCCCCTCCCACCTTTTTTTTTTGACCTGGCATCTTTTTTAAAGGGAAAAATGGCCCTTTTGAGCGCTGGAAAACTTGCAGTGAATGACCTGTCTCTTTGGAAGTGTGATGCAGACTCTGCTCGGGCGTGCCCTGAAGGCGTGGATGGGCCGCGCTCCTGCTTTGGGGCTCTTGCAGGATCGCGGCCACCACGGAGTGCTCGGTTATGAGGGAATATTGTTAAACTGAGGCCTCCCACTCAAATCTACAAAAAGCACTGATCGTTATTTTGCTTTCTGTTAGCTCGTAGGCAGAACATACGTTTTCTCAGATCTCCTAAGACTTGTCAGGCCTTTGTGCAGAAGTTTTTTCTTACCCCTTGGTTTTTTGTTTTTGTTTTTTCATAGGAAAGACTATATAAATTTGTAAATCCTAATTGAAAGATTTCTTTTGTGTGAGGGCGTTGAGTTTGATTTGTTTTCCCTTTTGGTCTGGGTTGTGTGGCTCTTGGGGAGAAGTGTGCGTGAGGGGTGGGGCTGTGTGTTTTTTAATTTTTTAAATATATATTTTGGTGCTGGTTGTGGTGAGAGACTCTTTCCTAGTGGATCAGTGAACCTTCTCTTCTAGGCAGTTTTGTTGAAAATAAAGGTTTCTCTTTGATCTCAAGAATGACCAAAATGGCCTCTAAAAAGTTTTAATCATCTCAGACAAACCTGTTGCTTTCAGGGCTTATGTCCTGGTGGTGGTGGCGGTGCATCAGCTCATCCCTGCGGCCGGAGGGCCCCTCGGCCTGGTGTGGCCCGCGTGCTTGGGAGCAGACGCGGCGGGGGAGGGAGCGCCGTGCTGCCAGCTGTCCCTGGGCCGCAGGTTCCCTGGCTGGGAGCGCGTGCTTGCCTCAGGAGGCTGGCACCACAGGTCGGTGTGTGCTCGCTGTCTCGTGCTGGTTGTGAGTTCCCAGGCGTCCTCATTCGGCACTTTCTCAAGTCCCGCCACTGTGCAGGCGCTGGGACGCAGGTGCCCCTGAGACTCGGAGTGCGAACACGTGTGTGGACTCACGGCAGGGGCCACTGGGCTCAGGTTCTGTAGGGCGACGGTTACAGAGCCAAGTCTCGTGGTGGTGACGGTGCCCGGGAGCGCACGTCCTCTGGTGGGAGCTCCCAGCTGCTGCGGTGGCTGGGACTCTGTCCTCCCTGGGTGGATCGTGGTGCCGGGACGCGGCCTGGCACCTGGGGCGTCGTGGAGGTAGATGCCAATGGCAGCCGAGTCGCAGGGAGCGTGTTCCCGCGTCAGGCAAGGTCGGGCAGGCTTGTGGCCGTGCCCGTAGGTCAGGTGGTGGGCGTCTGCTTGCTGGGCCCCGTCCCCCATCTGCCTGCAGACCTGGGCAGCATCGTGAAGGGCTGTCATGTCAGCTCTTCTCTCACTCCCCGTCTGCTTTCCACCTGCACTCTGGGAGTAGTGGTTTTCTCCAGTGGGCAGGAACCTCGGGCAGGGTCGGCTGCCCTGGGTGGTCACCGATGCAGAGGCAAGGTGGTGCAGGCTCGGGGGGCTGTCCTGGCCTCTGACTGCCCTTCTGCTGCCCTTGTGGTTTTGTGAGGATGAAGGGGGGGGGGGTCTTCTCGACGCCCGGGAGCGGACGTGTTTCCGCTCTGACCAGCTCAGCAGTCCTCTCCAAATGTGACCTTTCTTTGGGGCCATTTCCTCTGAGGCTTGAGGGTATTAAGAGCAGAAGGTTTTAATCTTCAGGTAATTAATCGTCACACACAGCAGAAGCTGGAAGAGAAATACCAGCAGAAAGGTGTGGGTAAACCTACGTGTTTGAAAAGCACCAGAGAATTCAGCATGTTTCTAGTCAGCTTTTATTAGTCGTGTATATAAGATCATTTACGTGCATAATTAATATATAATCACCCTGACACGTTTTTCACATTAGAGGGTGTGAGATGCGTAGTGACGGGAAGTTCTGTACGCGGAGCCACCCATGAGCCATCAGGGCCCGGACAGGGTTTGTCACGCGCAGGAAATGTGAGTGAGCGGCTGAAGGACAGAGTGCTGGTGCGCGCCCACCTGTTGGGGCCGTGAGTGACGTCACAGGCGGGTGCTGCCGCCAGTGGTGGCCACGTGTGGTGTGATGGGGACCCTCAGCTGTGCTCCTGTTGTCCTCGCCTCTGTCTGCGGCCCGGGTTCGGGTTCGCGCCTCCTGCGCTGTCCCTGTCTGGGGACCTCCTTCAGCAGGAGTGGCTTTGTGGACTTCCCTGTTTGCCACCTTTTTGCAGTCTCTGTGTCTTCAGCCGGCAAACTAAATTAAGCCATTTTGAAGTATAATTTGGTTTTTCTTCGTTTCTTTTGGATCTTGCCGTTGTGTTTATTAAAATGTAATGTTTTACATAGTTTATTCTTTTTACGTTTTCTTGTGGAAAGTGCCTTGAAATAAATAAAATTTGAGAATATTCTGGTACTCTATGTTCCTGATATCATGAAGTTGTGTGAGGAATAACCCCTAGTTTGGAATCTTTACGCGGCATAGGGATTATTGCAAATCCAACAAGAGCTAATATATTTTGCCATGTGAATTAAGGTTTCCAGGCTCTAGAAAAGGCAGATGTGTTTTGGGACTGGTCTTTGGGATGGACTGAAGACCCCATGTGTGAGTCCTCGGGGTCAAGGAGGTGGCTCTTCCCTGCAGTCAGGATGCCGCTCCCGAGGGCAGTCTTTGTCAGGCAGGGTGAGGTCTGTTTCCTTGGACAGTGTTACTTTAGGGGAGGGGAGGAGCCGGGGGTTTCAGAAAGAACTGTGTACATTTTGTGTTAAAGGCAATGATGTCTTTGGGGTAATGGGGCAGGACCCGCTTCTGGGAGTTACCGTGGAGTCCCAGCAGGAGCAGAAGGCCAGACCAAAACCATCAGGCCGGCTTGCCTGCCAGCCGCCGGAGGCGCTGAGCCGTGCACAGTAGGACATGGGGGCCAGGCTGCAGGGCTCAGAAGCCCTATGGTGCAGCATTTTGATAGGTTATTCTGACACCACGTGCTTCATTTTTACAGCGGGTATGTTTCTGTTTCAGAAATGTGTTGCTTTTTCGGATTTAAGAGTAAATTGTATTGTCCGCATTGGTCATGTGACTTTCGTATGAGCCTCTGCACCCCTGGTTCCGAGTCCGCTTTGTTCCTGAGGGTGTGTGCCCGCCACAGCGTCTTCTGAAAAATGCAGAGTAGGTTGCTTTTGCTGCCTGTTCTTAATTTCATAGTACAACTTCTATGTTTTTCTCAGAGGGGTTATCTGGAAGGTCTTTTGTATTTTCCCCCGTAAAGATATTCTAATAAGAATAAAGAATTCAATACGATACATGTTCCGTTGGAAGCCCATCTGTGAGAACCGGCGGAAGGAAACTTAGTTTCACACATCTTTATGCTCTGCTGCCGTTCTGTTCCCTCTGACCAGCGCCGTCCGGTGTCCCGTCTGCACCTCTGAGATCTGTCGTCTGTTCTCTAGAGCTGTGGTCCCGAACTTTCAGTTTGGTGAAGGAAATAGATTGGGGTCACCTGCTGCATGATTTTAACCTGAAAAGTTATTTTTTTTTAATACTCATGAATATGTCCAGACTTTGAAAGTAGAGGGGCTGCCGCGGTGCGCGCCGGGCCCTTCTCCCTGTAGGGCTTGTGCCCCGGCCAGCCGGGGCCGTTAGCGGCTCGTGTGAAGGGCAGTTGTGGGACACATGACGGAGACTTGGAGTGACAGCTTCCCAGTGCCTTCTAGTGAGTGCAGAAGTGAGGGTGCCTCGTGCTGGAGCCGCGGCATCATGGGCTGTAGCCCCCACGGGTTTGTGGACACTGGAGAGGGGGAGGAAGCCCCCCGGCACTCTTCCCCAGGCGGCGACGGCGTCTAAGCCCTTCTTCACGCCAGCGCATCCCTCCTTGCAGGAGGCAGTGTGGCAGTTCGTGGGGATGTCCCCACGCAGAGCACTTGGCGTGTGGCTTTGCACTCAACACCATCTGAGGTGTTTGGCTGGGACCACAGTCCCTGGTGCGTGAGGCCTGCCTGTCTTGGATGTTGTGCCTTAATTCCAAGATGCCATCGAGGCGCTTTTCCCGTCCTCATCGTGACTGACTTCCGTGGATGTGAAGACAGGGTTTGATGGGCCTTTGGTGTCTGTGGCTGAGCTGCTCTGCCTCTGCAGGACACCAGGCCCCGGCTCCAGCGGCCTGAGGTCCTTGGGGGCTGGGGGGATGGTCTGGGTGAGCTGGTCGTCCTATCGCTGCACCTGCGGGGCAGAGGTCTTTCTCGTTGCAGGGAGCATGTGGTAGGGCTGAGATTCCTCTGCACGTTGGGAAGTCTCCCAGCTGGAAGGCCAGGTGGATGGGTCTGTTCTGACCGTGGCGCAGAAGAACGTCTGTCTGACTCCTCTATATTCAGCTCCAACCAAAATCATTGGCAGAAGGAGTGAGAGG
Organism: Neomonachus schauinslandi; assembly: GCF_002201575.2. Classification (NCBI taxonomy): domain Eukaryota; kingdom Metazoa; phylum Chordata; class Mammalia; order Carnivora; family Phocidae; genus Neomonachus; species Neomonachus schauinslandi. The sequence goes on from NC_058412.1 coordinate 137,331,766, forward strand.
TGGGGGCAGTGGATTTATCTGCACGTACCTTCCCACCTGGCTGCACTCTGAAGCAGGTCACACTGCAGGCCCCCTGCCCGGCTGTGGACGCAGCACAGGCAGGTGGGCGCACTACGCTGTGTGCCGTGGGACTCTGCCTCCCACTGGAGCCGGGGGACGAGGAGGCAAGGCTACAGGGACTGCTGGACTCAGGTGTCGGAGCACTGCCTGCCCGGGACTTCTCCCCCTGCCGTGCGGCCACAGACTCCTGCAGGCCGGGTCTCCTCTGCCGCAGACCGAGGTGTCACACAGCTGGCATTCTCCCAACTGGCTTTTGAAAGTGAAGCAAGCCTGAGGATCATCGAGAACTCCTGGCTGGGCGGCAGGGGCCCCGGGGGGTGGGGTGGGGTGGGGCAGCAGAAGCACACAGACCCAGGGGGAGGGGGCAGTGCTGGTCCTTGTGTGGCTCCAGACTCATGGGCCCCAGCAAGTCCTTAATCTCTGGGCGTCCAGGCGTAATTTTAGTGTGAAACAGATGTTGAACAGCAGTGTTTTCAAGACTCAAATAGTGAACTCACCAGCACTTTGAAAAGAACTGTTCCAGAACCTTCAGGAATTCCACATGTAGAACCTATATTACATTAAATCATTTATTATCATAAAGTTCATCTTTCTGGTTTCCAGTGAAATCCTACACAGTTCGTTGCTCCTCTACCATTGAGTTATTAATTCTGTTCAAAAGAGGGATTGGTCCCTCCCTTCGTTCCTGTGCACATGGGGGAGGGGGCACAGGGGAGATCCGGCAGGTCGGCAGGTCGGCTCCATCCTCGAGGGGCTGGCTCTGCAGGCTGGGGAAGGTGGGAATCAGCCCTCTGGCTGGGGGTGGGGACGGGGGGCCCTGTGCTGTGGGGATATGACAGGTTTGGTTCTAAGGGCAGCGAGAAGCCTTGGGAAGGTTGGCCAGGCTGCTGCGAGGTTGGGGGACTGAGACCGGGGGAGGGGCGCGGGGAAGTGCAGTGCGCCCAGGAGTCCACTCCTTATCATTGGGTCCCAGCACGCACACTGCTCTCCGTGCTGGCTGTGTCCTTCGTGTGGACACGTGAAGCCCCGCCACGAGCGAGGGGGCCTGGCTTGGGGCCTGGCAGAGCCTGCATGCTCCGGACACCCTTGTGGGGAGCTCCCACCCCTTCCGCAGCCACCTGCTGCGCGGACGCTGCCCACTCGGCCGCCCAGCGCAGGCTGGCTCAGGGTGACAGGGCTGGAGCCCACCTCCAAAGATCCATCTTAAAAGTTGGTTACCCTTGACTCTTCCTGTCCTTGCACTCACGGTTCCCAGTGCTCACAGCCCTGTGATCAGGGCAGTGGGGGGAGGGGGAAACCACCACCATCCCCCAATTCACAGGCACATGTCCAAGGTCAAAGTCCAAATGCCCTGGGCCAGGACCACCCGGCTCCAGCCCCTGCACAGCCCCTCCACAGCCGGGTCCGTCCAGCCTGCGGCAGGTAACCCTGCTCCCTCCCCGCCTATGACGGTGGCCCCAGACG
>NC_058412.1:137333389-137360838 GCF_002201575.2 Neomonachus schauinslandi
ATGACGGTGGCCCCAGACGGCCCCAGGAGCGGCAGGGAGGTGGACCCTGCCCGCCGCCTGCAGAGCGCGGGGGGGGGGGGGGGGCGGGAACTGAGTGGTGTGCCCCGCCCTACCCGCCCGCCCTCCGCGGTGGCCGTCTGGGGGCGACACGTCCTAGGAGCGCCAGACGGAAGCGCCGCTGGGACTGACACGTGGCCTTGGGCGGTGCTGCCTGTGTGGGTCGGCCAGGCAGGAGCCGGACCTGGACGCTCTGCGCCCCCCATGCAGCCGCTGCCGCCGCCGGAAGAAGCCCACAGGGACGGGGCCGAGGACTCCCAGTGGTCCAGGTGGGGCCAAGGTGTGGGGCGGGGTGGTGGCTTGGGGAGGGGGCGAGGCCACCATCCCTCCACCTGGGGTTGCGCACTTCCCTAGCAGTCAGCATACCAGTACCTAGACCCAACCCAGGACCCTCCTCCCTTCCATCCAGTCCCAGTCCAGGGTCCTGGGGTTGTGCAGGCAGGAGGTATCCCAGGAGGTCTGCCTGGGGGTGGGGGGCAGCATCCCGGGGGGTGGCGGAGAGGGAGCTCACAGGCACAGCTGTGAGTCCTAGAACTGACCCCTGCCAGGTAGGACCACACGCAGCAACCAAGAACCAGGTGGGACTGTCTGAGGAGTCCCCAGACCACCGTGCCTCAGCCCTTGCTTACCCTCAGCCAAGCCAGCTGGACCCTGGGTCCAAAGTCGGGCCCTGGGATCCCAAGGCCAGTCCACCAGCTCCGAAAGCCTGGGGAGCCCACTCCCTGTAGGTGACGGCTGATTCCTGCCCCTGCATCCAGGCACAGGCTTGCAGGAAACCCCTAAAGGGCAGCTACCCCCCCCCCCCCCGCCAAGGCTGGGGCAAGATGAGGTCAAAGCTAGTGGGAAAGTTGGAGAGAGGCTGGCATTTCGAAGTAGCCCTCAGAAGCTGGAAGTTTCCTGTAGGACAGGGTGTGGAGAGTGGGGTGTCTCCCTGCCAGGCAAACACTGGGACAGGACTCTGTGCTCTGGGTTACGGCCGGGTCCAGAGTGCCCTGCGGCCTGCCTTGCTCTCGTCTTCCCTCCCCGCCGTCCCGATTATTGAGGTGCTGATCCAGGTGGCAGGCCAGGCTCCACGACCATGTGGGCAGAGGGTTGTGGCCCAGGGCTATAGAATGTTCTGCAAACTTCCCTCTCAGGTTCTGTTTCAGTGGCTCTGGCTGGCCCTGCCTTAACTTCTTCCCTCTGTGCTTGGCTCAGGAAGGAGCACCTGCAGCTCCCCAGGCCCTTGGCAGGCGAGGTCGCCCCAGCTCCAGAGGTCTGTGGGGTCCTGGGTGGAGCTGGGCTCAGCTGGGACGAGGCTGACCCCACCCCTGCGTGGACAGTCATATCAGTCACAGTGGGCGTGGTGGTTTATCGCAGCCAATGCGGCGTGCCCTCTGTGTCAACAACCACACGTCTGCTCTCGTGGTCCCGGGAGGCAGGGCCGCCACTCCTCAGCCGCAACCCTGGGGTGGGGGCAGCCAGTGGCCTTGGACCTGTGTGTTCTCTCCTGGCCTGCAGCGCCGGCACATTTCCCTTTTCTGAATGGAGGGACACGTGACCACACATTTGCTCAGCCATGGATGCTTCTCATGCACAGGGCTGTTGGCAGGAAGCAGAAGGTTCTAGAAGGTTCACAGGAAGCATTCTGATGAGCTGGGGCACAGACCTGAGGCTCAGGACCAGTCCCAGTGAGCAGGATGAAGCTTTCCTGGCCCATCCTGCCGTGGCCTGTGTTCCCAAGCAGCCCTCCGTGGGATGGAGGAGTCTGGGCCTGGCGTGCTAACCAGCCCTTGTGCAGCGGTCTGTTTCGGGTCCCCACCTGCAGCCAGACTTCCTCGTTCTGTGTCCCCACCCGCTGTAGAGGAAGTCACTTGGCCTGCCTAGCTGGCACTGCCCGCCGGCTCAGGGCCTGGGGGGCCTCCGGGGCCCAGGAGGAGGCACACAGCACCTGGCCCCACACAGGCTCAGAGCAGACTGGTTGCCTGCATGCTGAGGGGCCTTCCTTGGCGTCCTGTGGTCATAAGGAGGCCAAGGGGCAGCACCGTATTCTAGGTACCGGCCAACCTTCTGGAGTGGGTCGGCCTCAGCCGGCCTTCCAGTGTTTCTGACTGGACTTCCCACCCAGGCTATCGCGGTCACCAGTGAGAGGCACCCGAGGGCCAGGTGGGCATGCTGGATGCAGGTGACCCTCCACAGCTTTGGCCACAGAAAGGAATAAAGCTCCTCGGGCAGGCACACGGACGCTTGCAGAGAGCCCGAGCACGGGGTGCAGGAACACTGCGGGCCCACGGGGGCCACCCAGCATAGGGCATCTGGAAGCCCTGGTGATGCCGCCGAGCAGGCATGCCCCCAGGGGCTCCAGCCGCAGCCACAGGGCTCAGGCCGGCAGCTGGCCTGACTCGGACGGGCCGTCTGGACTGTTGCTCTGTGCCTCCCTGGAAGGCCAGCAGGGCGTCTACTCAGAAGGAGCAGTGTCCCGACAGGCCTGCTGCCCTTGGGATGAACACCTGGGGTGGACACCTGGGGTGAGGTGCTCACAGGCCAGGTTCGGCCAAGGCCCAGGGATGGGCACCAGGGAGACGTTGGGGGTGTCATCTTCAGGTTTGGAACCCCAGAGGAGATGGGTGCCTGAGCCCACAGTGGTCTCAACACCTAGGGGTCCCACGTCTGTGTCCAATGGGCACTGAGCAAGTACGGATGCCCACCCCCCCCCGCCCCCTGCCCTGCCACCACCTCCTGGTCTTCAGTTCTGGCAGGAAGACTAGCCCAGAGGGAGAGCCGGTGAGCTGCCCTGCGGGCCGCCCCTCCATGCTGGCATCTCCAGCAGGGGAGGCCGCTGACACCTGTCAGGTCTGCCCCACTATCCGGGCTTCTGAATCATTCCAGGAACATTTGGGGGTGGGGCGCGACGACGAGGGGTCCCTGGGCAGTTTCCGAGAGGACCGCCCTCCCCCAGCCTCAGACAAAGAAGGGTCTGGTGTCTGGCTTCTGGAATTGCAGAACTGGGTATATTTTTAGCAGGGGACCCTATTTCCCACTGGACTGCTGGGTAAGTGCAGAGAGTAGCGGAGGGGTGCCCACGAGTCCCACCCAGGGCACCCCTCGGAAATCTTGGTCCCACCCCTTCCCCGTGCACGTGGAGGGATGGCAGCCCAGGGACGGGCCCAGGCGGCGCCCCAGCCTCTCTGCCTGCAGAGTTCTCTACTGCAGCACACCACACAGCCCATCGAGGGCTGGCTGGCACGCTGGACCCGGAGTTCCCAAACCAGCCCACATGGGGCCCGGCCTGCAGTTATGGGTCTGCTGGGGGACAGCAGGCTGGGCTGTTGGGACCCCGAAACCCCTGAGAGATGCTGTCGAACCTCGCATCCACTGTGTCTGCTGGTGGGACTGCGGCCTGTCTGAGGGCAGCGGCTCTTGGCTGCGGAGGGTGGCGGCCAGGGAGGCCTGGTCGTGCAGAGTGCATCCTCCTCCCTGACTGTGAGAAAGAACATGGTGGTTTGCAAGGGGGCGTGGACCCACGTGGACCTGCCGGCCCGAGGATGTGGACATGGTTGCCTTGCCTCCCTCCCGGGCAGTGACAATAACTCCTTGTGGGGACATCAGGAACTTGCTGGTCACTCCGCTATTTACTGACCCATGAAGGAGGCAGATGTCATGGGCATGAGCCCTTCTTCATTGAGGAAACAGGCTCGAAGAGGCCAGTCCACAGCCCCAACCAGAGCCCCAGCATGGCAGCGGGCCACGGATGGCAGGTGCAAACCCGCACTCCCCTGATGAGTCCCCAGGACAGCTCCCACAGTCATCGTCCACCCTGCTGGGAGGGGGCAGCCTGACGTGCCGCTGCTCAGCTGTTCCCCCAGCGAGGCGGGCCCTGTGCCAGGTCGGCGCCTGCCTGTGGGTGGCGGGCACAGCTTGTCAGGCCCAGTGACCCGGTTCCTGGCGTGGGCACCACCCATTGGCAAGAAGGTGCCCTCAGGCCTTGGAGGTCGTTCTTCCCCGGGGAGGAGCCAGCCGCCTGCCCCTGTGCCTCACTGGGGACGTCTGGTGCGGGCGGGACCCCTGGGCTCCCTGCCGCTTTGCTTCCAGGCCTCTCCGCTATCCTCACGCCCGCCCCTCGGTGCCACGCCCGCCACCCCAGACACTGCAAGCGCCCCGGGCGCCCCGCCCACCTCCCACCTGCTTGGGTGTCGCCCACAGCTCCTCCCCCTCCTGTCATTGAAAAGTCAGCTTCGTCTCTGAGGACAGTTCTCGATTTCCAGAGTCACTCTGAAGGACCTGGGGTCCCCTGTGCCCACGCACCTGCCGCCACATTTGTCCGTGTCCTGCCTTTGTCCCGTTGGCGGATGTCCACACAGCACTAGGAGCCAAAGCCCATCATTTGTTGAGATTGCTGCTGTTTGTTTTGATGCCCCAGGACCCCACTAGGGCCCCACATGCATGGGGTTGTCATGTCCTCCTGGCTGGGGCAGTTTCTGACTTCCCTGGTCTCAGGGACAGTCACAGAGCACGGGCCAGGAGTTTCGAGGACCGTCCCTCTAGGCCCACCTGCCTGGCCACCTCCCCCGGCAGCCAGCAGTTCTTCACCCCTGCCCAGGTTCTCCAAGAGCCAACCACCCCGACAGCGCTGTGTCCCCCTGCTGGCCGCCCAGCACCGCCTGCTCGATGTCCTCTGCTGGGCAGACACCACTTTCCTGGGGACCCTCTGGGGACCCACCGTCCTGCTCCCACCCCGTGGGAGGCCCTCCCTCGGTCTCAGCCCCGGGGCCCCCTGGGCGGGTTGCTGAGCTGTCAGCTGCATGGGAGCTGGGTGCTTGGATCCTGACGGCCAGTCCTGGGGTACAATCCTCCGGGTGTGCTTTGTCTTACCTGCCCTTCTGCTGGCCGTCTGGCTGTTCCCAGCCTATGCTGCCGCGAGCGATTTGTTTCCAGTGTCGGCCCGTGCTCTCCGAGCCACGGACAGGGGGACGAGGTGTTTGAAGGCGGCCATACTGCCCCTCCGGGCCTGACGCAGCCCCTTCTGTCCTGCAGGCCCGAATGCCAGGTGTGGACGGGGACACTGCTGCTGGGCACCTGCCTGCTGTACTCTGCCCGCGTCAGCATGCCCGTGTGCGCCGTCTCCATGAGCCAGGACTTCGGCTGGAACAAGAAGGAGGCCGGCATCGTGCTCAGCAGCTTCTTCTGGGGCTACTGCCTGACGCAGGTGGTGGGCGGCCACCTGGGGGACCGGTGAGCAGCACTGCCCCCCATGCAGGGCTGGGCCGCCCTCGGGGGAGGCGGCTCCTGCAGAGTGAGTGTGGGGAAGGGCCCCCCCAGACAGGACATCACCTGGGAGAGCCGAGCTCCATGGGGGTGGCGGTCGGAGGGGGGTAGGTGCCCAGCACCCTGAGGAGCCCCCGGCAGCCCAGTGGGATGCTTGTTGGGACAGACGGACAGGCTCAGCTGTGCTCCTACCGCCCACGGCTTCGGCAGAGGAGGACAAGGCAGCCGTGCCCAGCCCGGGTCCGCTCTGAGCAGGCTTGGGCCCTGGTTCCCCCGGGCAGGATCTTCCCGGCCCGCCTGCCCGCCCGGCTGCACAGCTCCCGTCACTGTCCTCCTGTCGTCCTCCAGGATCGGTGGTGAGAAGGTCATCCTGCTGTCTGCCTCCGCCTGGGGGGTCATCACGGCCGCCACCCCACTGCTCGCCCGGCTCGGCAGCGCCCACCTGGTCTTCATGACCTTCTCTCGCATCCTCACGGGTTTGCTCCAAGGTAGGGCTACCTGGTAGCTGCCGCCCCTGGTCTCAGCCATGGGAGAGCAAGGCGAGTGCGTCGTCCCTGGGCGAGTGTGCGTGCACGTGTGTGCACACACATGTCCTCACTTGTGCCCCCGCGTGCAGTGCGCCTACACCAGAAGAGGGTGTCAGCGGCTCCGTGTGGCCGCGGGGAGGTCTCCGGAGCCACGGGCTGGCAGTGCGGCCCAGGCACAGAGTAGGGGCTCAGAGCCCGCGGCGGCCCCCGGGCCGGTCTGACGCCGCAGCGCCGGGCCTTCTCTAGAGACGCTGCCAAGTCTGGCACCTTCTAACGTCGGATCCTCCTCTGCCGGAGAGGCTGCTCCAGAGGCATGGGCGGCAGCCAGCGTGGTGCGCGGGCACGGTGGGGACTTGCTGAGTGTCTGCGTGAGGCTGGGCAGAGGCTGCCCCTGGCCAAGCCCCCCGGGACCCACATTGCTACCGATCTGCTGACCTGCCCCAGCAGTCTGGCCCACGGGCAGTCGGCTCCTGTGAGTTCACCCCATGCGCCCACATGTGGCCTGGGGCTGGTCCTGCAGCCAGGCTGTTGCATGCCGGCTGGGGTTTCTGGGCAGGAGCCGGCTCTCTGGGCGCCCAGCCAGGTGGCCCTGACCCATCTTCCTGGGAGGCCGGTCTGTGGCCCAGTAGGGGGGCTCGAGGGGCAGCCATCACTCTGGGTGACTAGTGGCACTTGGCGTGGGCTGGGGGACGGGGCCCTGATGGGAAGGCCAAGTCCTGTCTCACCCGCTGGCCTCTTAGCTTTTCCTGGTGCTTTTAGAGAAGAGCATAGAAAAGGGAGCCGCAAAATCAGATTTTGAAATCATTGTAGGCTCACAGGAAGTTGTAAGGAAATAACAGGGAGGGGCCAAGCTCCCTTCCCTGCCCCCCAGGGCGAGGGCTGGTGGCGCGCAGGGCAAGGTCACGTGGGGCACCGCGGCTGCACAGGGCTGTCCGTGCGCCGTGGGCGCGAGAGTGGGCGTGAGTGTGGGCGTCAGCGCCAGGACGCTGGGGCTGGTGTGGCCCCGAGGCCAGTGTCAGGGTCATTCCCACAGCTGCGCTGGTGGCCCGACCGTGAGCGCAGCTGTCCCCCACGCTGAGAGTCTTTAGCTGAGTCCTGCTGGTCCCTTGGGGGTGAGGTGAGCAAGAAGGACACCCCAAACTTGAGTCATCCCAGATGGGTCCCGGGGAGCTTCCCAGCCTGGCTCCCAGCCCTGTCTGGCCACCCTCGCTGGCCCCGGCTGACTGTTGGGGGACACAGCTCTCCGCTTGTTTCAGGCGTGTACTTCCCGGCGCTGACCAGCCTGCTGTCCCAGAAGGTACGAGAGAGCGAGCGAGCCTTCACCTACAGTGCCGTGGGGGCTGGCTCCCAGTTCGGGTAAGTCCTGGCCCAGGGAGCCCGGGGGACAGGGGGTGTGCCCAGGGGGTCCGGGCAGGGACAGGCCATGTGGGCGTGTTTGTGGCTCAGGGTGATGCGGGCGGCTGGTTCCGTGCTGTGGGAGACGCGCCATCCCTGTGCAAAGTGCCTCCCTGTGCATGTCCTGTCCCCGGCACCTGGGCAGATGGTGTGGCTTTGAGGCATGTGGGCTGGGGCAGCGGCCACTCCCCCGAGGCCCTTTCATCTGTGCTGGGGAGCCAGAGGGGTGCCGTCCACTGGGGAGTGGGGCAGTGGGCGTGGTCCAGACGTGATTCCCATGCTCCCGCATGGAGGCCTCGCTCGGGGAGAAGGGCCATGTTGCTGTGCAGATGGGGCCTTGCCGCCCCTGGGCTCAGGCCCCTGACGTCGCTGCCCCCAGGATGTAGGCAAGAAATCAGAGGGTCGGGGGTGCCCGTGGATGGCCCAGTAGCAGCCCAAATAAAAACCCAGGGCGCCCAGTGGAACGGGAATTCTGGATAAACTGCATGGGGCAAACTTGCACAAAGAAGGACATGCTGTTTTCCTGAAATCCCGCCTCAGCTGGGCGCCCTGGGCCCGTGTCTTGCACTGAGATGCACAGGGAGAGACTCTGCCCACAGAGGCTGTGAGGGGAAGGCATCCCCCAGGCCTGCTGGCCCCGCTCTCCTTCCTATGTCTTCTCCTTTAACCGTCCTGGCTGGAGGTCTGCGGATGGCCGGGCGTGTGGGAGGGGAGGCCCCACGGGGGTGTCTGGGACCCTGGGAGCCGCCAGGCGTCCGGGCGTTGTGCTGGGCTCTGTTGCTTCTGCATTTAGAAATCTGAGAATTTCAAATTAAAAAAAAAAAAGAAATCAGAATTTCAGCCTGTCTGCCCCGTGAAGCTGGACAGCACGGAGGCTTTATTTGAGTTCCCAACACCACCCCTTCTTCTTCGCAGCCTTTTTTAGTTTAGAAGGAGCCACACCACAATGGGAGGCCAACTTGAAGGCCTGGAAGCAAGAAATTAGAGCAAGGCAGGGCCCCCATGCCACGTCACAGCCACGTGGCTGTGCCCACATCCCCCAGGTCTGAGGCATCCAGAAGTCTCCCCAAAAGCTTGAAACGCTTCACCAAATATGTTCAGACTGGGGCTTCTGAGCCTGCTTCTCTGGCGACGAGCTCCCGCGGCCGGGTTGGGGTTCTCAGAGGGTCGTCTTGCCTGAGTGAAGCCTGGGGTCACGGCCATGCTGCTGTCTGTCCTCCAGGACGCTGGTGACGGGGGCCGTGGGCTCCCTGCTCCTGGACTGGTGCGGCTGGCCGAGTGTCTTCTACTTCTCTGGTGGGCTCACCCTGCTGTGGGTGTGTTACGTGGACAGGTACCTGCTGAGTGAAAAAGGTAACCGTGGCCGGGTGGGTGACTGCCGGCAAACGCAGCTGCCCGGGGAGGGGCGCGGGCCTGGCGCCCGTCCGCTCCAGTAGCCGCTATCATCCGCTGAACGCAGGACCCCGAGCTGCGGCTTTGCCCCGTCTGCAGCCTGAGGAGAGCCCGCTCTCGGGCCGGCTCTGGCCAGGTTCCGGCCTCAGAGCTGTGCCCGGGCAGGCGCAGGCACACGGGGATAGCTGTCCTCCAGGCACAGGCTGCCTGGAGGAGCAGCTGGTCTGAGGACTGCAGGAAGCAGGGCCTGGGGGCTCCGGGGGCAGGGGAAGGGCTGACAAACGTTGTTTCTCAACACGAGCGTTGACCCTCAACGTAAATGCCGACAACCCAAGATGCTCGCCGGGAGGATGGCGTGGCGGGACCCACACTCAGCCAGGCAGGGCCACAGGGCTGTCGGGGCGCCGGCCCCCAGGAGCTGCCCCCAGAAGCCGGTCGGCTGTGAGCGATGCTGTCATCCGATTCTGAGTAGCTTTCACGTGGGACACCTTGCTCCCCTCAGATCTCATCCTGGCCTTGGGTGTCTTGGCGCAAGGCGTGCCAGTGTCCAGGCACACCAAAGTTCCCTGGAGGCAGCTTTTCCGAAAGCCTTCCGTCTGGTGAGCCGGTGTCTCGGGACCACAGTGTGTGGGGGGTGCCGCGGGACGGGGGGAGCCTGGCGGGTCTCGGGTGTTCCCCGCGCGGCCCCCCCAGAGCCTACGCGGGCGTGGGTCCCCCGCCCCCCATCCTGGCTCCTGAGCTCCACGCCCTCGGCCCCGGGGTGGGGGCGTGCTCGGGGGGGGGGCGTGTGTGGGGCCGGGGCGTGTGGACCCTGAGCCTGGCGCCCGTCCCGCAGGGCAGCCATCTTCTCCCAGCTGTCCTCTGCGTGCTCCTTCTTCATCCTCCTCTCCTGGCTGCCCACCTTCTTTGAGGAGACATTCCCCAGCTCCAAGGTGGGTGGGCCGCCCTGGTGCTCACGGGGTGAGGGAGGGCCACAGAGCCAGTGCCTGGCATGCACGGGGGCCCTTGGTTCCGCCTGGACTCTGTCAGTTCTGGCCGCGGGCTCGTGACCCTGCGATGGCCCCACCCAAGCTCACGGCTGGCACCTCTGGCCGGCACGTGCTGGTGAAGGACAGGGCAGCTTCCTGCCGCCCCCGCAGCATTCGCTCCCAGGATGGACCGCATGCAGCCGCCCCTATGGCTCAGCGGCCAGTCTGTGGATGGTCATTTCTGAGGATGGGCCGGGGGTGGGGGTCGTGACATGGGCAGGCAGGGGTGCCCCCTGCTGGTCAGCTTGGCTCACACCAGCCCGGTCATCTGGCCACCCTCCCCGTCTGGTGACCAGGACCCCCTAAGCAGCACATCCCCAGGGTGGGCCTGCACCCCCAGCTCAGCCCGGTCACGGTGTGGGGAGCCACAAGGGAGATGCGACCTGCAGGGAGACAGCGCTGGTGGACCTGGAGCTCGGCCAGGGTGGGGGACAGTCAGGGCCAGGGAGGCCCCCGAGCCCGAGAGCCCAGCCTGTGGGCGGGGAGAGCCTTCCTGGGCATCGGTGGCCGTGGGCAGCCACCTGGCCCATGCAGACTGTCCCCTCTGAGGCCTCCCTCCTCCCTGCAGGGTTGGGTCTTCAACGTGGTGCCCTGGCTGGTGGCGATTCCCGCCAGTCTGTTCAGCGGGTTTCTCTCTGACCATCTTATCAATCAGGGTGAGCCCTGGGGAAGGGGCCGCTGGGAACCAGCCCGGCTTTGTAACACTTGGGGGGTGGGAAGCACCCCTCCTGGGGGGTTCTACAGGGATGTGGGGCCTTGTCCCCCGAGGACCTCCCATCAGTGTGGGACCCCATCCCTTCAGAGCTGGCCTCCCCCAGCCTCAGTTTCCCTGAGGGGTTTGGGGTGCCGTGAGAGGGTCCGAGTCCTGTGACCGTGGAGCTCCTCCTCGGGGCCTGGATGCAGCCCCGACCCTCTGCAGAGGACGAAAGGCCACTTGGTGGGGTCGGAGGTCGTAGGTCCGGGTGGGCTGTGTATGTGAGCCCGGGGCCCCAGGGAACACCCCCGAGGACGAGGAGCTCACAGACATGCATGCTTAGATGTTAGTCCTTTCCTAATTACAAAACTGCTACCCACTCATGGTGGGAGAAAGAGAGGATTTGGAGAAACGTGAAGAAAGCACATTCGTAACCATCCCAGCGGCCTTCCTTCTGTGTGTCTGCTTGACTGTGTCCTAGAGGATCCTCTAGGTGCACGCCCAGTGCACGGTACACGTGCTTGCACACGCGCTCACACACGTGTACACGTGCATGTGCACACGCACACACCCAGGACACAGGACCCCCGCGGCAGGTATGTGCGCACACGCGTGTACATGTGCTCACACGCGTGCACGCACACACCCAGGACACAGGACCCCCGGGGCAGGTACATGCGCACACGCGTGTACACGTGCTCACACGCGTGCGCGCACACACACGTGCTCTCACACACCCAGGACACAGGACCCCCGGGGCAGGTACGTGCGCACACGTGTGTACACACGCCCCCTGCACGACACGGGACACCCCACCTTGAGCCGAGTGCCCCTTCCCTTCCTTCCCTGCTCCCTCTCTGCAGCCGTGCCGGCTGGGACCCCATCAGGGGCCCTCAGGGGCTCAGCACAAATGGGCCAATGGGACCATCTCCCCGTCTCCCTCTGCTCAGGTTACAGGACCATCGCTGTGCGGAAGTTCATGCAGGTAGGGAGAGGGTGGGATGGGTCTCTCTGGACACCCCTATTTGGTTCCTGGGACCCAAGGGGTGTCGCCAGTCACCCAACCCAGAAAGCATTTGGAGGGTGCCCTGGGTCAGTGCTGGAGGCCGGCTTGGCTGACTTGAGGCGCTTCTCCCAGCTCTGTTTTGGATTCTCTGTGTCCCTGAGCCCTGGCACACATGTCTGGGCCTGGTCACTCACATTTCCCTCTCAGTCCGACCAGTGGGGCTGGCTTATCAGGAGCCTCGTGTCACGCATCCCCAGGGCAGGCTGGGAGGGGCTTTCCCCCCGGACCTTGTTCGGGGCACCCCAGGTGTCCACCACAGCCCATGCCCTGCCACCCACCCTCTCTCCCGCAGGTGATGGGCCTCGGGCTGTCCAGCGTCTTTGCCCTGTGTTTGGGTCACACCTCAAGCTTCTGTAAGTCCGTGGTATTTGCATCAGCGTCCATTGGCCTGCAGACCTTCAACCACAGGTAAGGGCCGGGCGCCCCTCCCACCAGAGCTGCCCCATGCTGCCCGCTGTTGTTTGTTTCATCCTGGTAGTGGATTCCTGCACTGTGTCGTGGTGGGGATGGGACAGCCAGGGTGGGCACGATGGCCCGAGTGGGGCTGTGCCCCTGGTGTGATCTCGTGCCCCAGCGTGGCGGGCAGGCCTTGGCTGGGCTGGGTTCTGAGTACCCACTTGGCAGTTTCTAGGCTCCAGGTGCTCAGAGGACCAGCCCTGGGCTTAGGGGGGTGGCAGCCGCCCCGTGGTCACCCCTTTCCTCTTTCCCACAGCGGCATTTCGGTCAACATCCAGGACCTGGCCCCATCCTGTGCCGGCTTTCTGTTTGGTGAGAACCGCTGGTCCCTGTTTGAATAGGAAGTTGCGTTCCCCACCCATGCATGGCTCACCCACCCTCGCCCCCTCCCTGGGCCCCCAGGGCTGCCCCGGATAGGGGGGCCTCCTGTGACCCGTCCTTGTTCTCTTCCTCTGTCCTGTTCGCAGGTGTGGCAAACACAGCTGGGGCCTTGGCAGGTGAGAGGTGGGCTGGGCTGGGGTGCCTCCTGGCGGCCCCAGCCCTGCAGGGTGGGCATGGCACCATCGAGGGCCCCACAGTGCCAGACCAGTGGGGAGGGGAGAGTGCAGCTCACGGAGCTGGTCCAGGGCAAGAACCCAGCCACTTTCCATGGTGTTCCCTTTTCTGATGGTGCGTATCCCAGCCCCCACTTGACCCACCGATGTGAGTCAAATCCTCGAGGCCCAGGGTTCCCGGGGTTGAGTGCCTGGATGACAATGATGGGGCTTATTCCCCCTGGGGGTGCAGAGGGACCTGTGAGGGTCATTTTCCTGGGCAGCCCGTGAGGTCTCTGGCCTTCTGAGACCCTCTGATGCCGGCCCTCCCTTGGCCTGGCGGCTTGGACCCCTGAGTTCAGCTTCTGTCCCTCAGGCCGCCCCTGGCCTCCCGTCCTGGAACCCCACCACCAGCTGCGCTCCTCGGCACTGCCCTCAGGACGGCCCCGGAGCACTCGGCCTGTCTACCCCCCGTCTGCTGCAGGTGTCGTGGGCGTGTGCCTGGGGGGCTACCTCATCGAGACTACGGGCTCCTGGACGTCCATGTTCAACCTGGTGGCTGCCGTCAGCAGCCTGGGGCTGTGCACCTTCCTGCTGTTGGGAGAGGCCCAGCGAGTGGACCTGAGCCCCACCCGCGAGGACCTCTAGCTGCCCCAGCCTGACCGTTCCTTCAGTGCTGTCTGCCTTGGGGTGACGGGCTCTGTTTGAGAGCCTCCCACTCCTGACCCCAGATGTGTGAGCAGGGGGAAAGCGAGACCTAGCCAAGCCGGGCTGCCCTGGCTGGGCCTCAGTTTCTCCAGCGAGGTGATCGTGCCCTCCCCTCAGGGTGCGTGGACTGTCAGGGGTGAGTGGAGTTAGTGTTTCTAGCAGTGGCTGTGTCTTTACACACAGTCTGTTCCATGTAGATCCATGTGCCCCTGCGGTCCCCACGGTGGGAGCTTTGCCCGTCCCTGCAGGGGCTGGACTCTTCCCCCCAGACCTGCTCTGCTTTGCTTCTCGGCACATGGGGCCAGATCATTCTTCGTGGGGTGAGGGGGGCTGTCCTGTGCACTGGGCCTGCATCCGGGGCCCCCATCTACTAGGTGACCCCCCAGTCATGACAACCAACACTGGCTCCTGGCATCACCACGTGTCCCCAGGGGAGCTGCCCTGGGTGGGACCTGCAGCTCTCATGAAGCCTGTTAGGGGCTGCTAGGGGCATTTCAGCTTCTCCAAGTTCAGTGGGTGGGCTGTGGGCTAGACGCCCTTGCCCATCTTTGGTGACCCCCCCGGCATCCCCCGTGGGTCCCTTGGCACTCGTGAAGTGTTCTGCCTCCCTTGGGCCCACTGACGCCAGCAGTAAGGGGACTGTGGGTCCCTCTCCTGCCCAGGGCGCTCCGCAGGACCAGGGAGCCCTCCTGCATCGTCCTTCTCTCCTAACAGAGGATCTGGTCGTCTCGGGAATTAATAACAGATCCTGCAAGATGCATACGTAGAAAAAAGAATCTAAGAATGTGGAAAAATCACCCCAGACTTATTTAAACGATGGCTATTAAACTGGAAAAGGAAGACTGTTACTCTTTCTTTTTTTAAAAGAATAACATGCAGCAAAGATTTGTTGGGCTCACTGCGGGGAAGCCGAGGAAGCGGGCAGAGGTTGTAGACAGGTGGAGGCGACCAAGCAGGGGAGCGGGGGCGGGGCAGGTGGGGCCCCTCTCCCACCGGGACCCAGCCGCCGGCCTTGCAGTGGGCTGCCCCCCGCAGCGGGCACCCACAGAACCGGGCCACAGGGCCCGGGTGCACTCCACAAGGAGGGCGGGCAGCTTTCCCTGTTTCTCCCTCCGCTGTCCCACTTTGGATCAGAAAGAATCTAAAAGATTCTTGATTACCGAACTCGAGTCTGGCCTCCTGGCTGTGGCCCAATTGTTTACGGAGGTGTGCTGGGAATGTCACTTTACCACAAAGGCCCTGGCGTTCTCGCGTTCCTCGGCTGGAGGTTTTCCTCAGCGACCCCTGTGGCGGAGGAACCCAGCCCCTGAGAGTCCCCGCGGCGGACGTCCTGCAGCACCAAGCACGTTCAAGCCCTTGGACACGGGAGCTGAGCTCTTCCCGCGTGCCAAGCCATTTCTGGGATCTTCCACCTTCCCAAACTGAAACTCTGTCCCCATTAAACAGCATTCCCCCTCCCTGCCCACAGCCGCCGGCCCCTACTGTCCACGTTCTGTTCCTGTGGATGTGACGGCTCTGGGTCCCTCACGCAGTATGTCCTTCAGTGACTGGCCTGTTTCATGGAGCGTAATGTCCTCCATGTGGTAGCAGGTGTCAGAATTTCCCCCCTTTTTCAGGCTGAGCCATACTCCACTGGGTGGATGGGCCTCATTTTGTGCATCCATTCCTCTGTGGATGGACACTTGGTTTGTTTCCACGTCTCGGCTTCTGGGAACAATGCTGCTGAGAACATGGGTGTCTCTAACCCACAGTGAGCCGTAAAGTCTTTGAGAGCCCAAGCGAGGAGGTGGCCCTTTCTGCAGTTCCTCAGTCTTCCAGGGTCTCAGACCTTGAGCCCCTGCGGGTATGTGGGACCCAGGAGGCGATGGTGGGTCTGCTCAGAAGGGGAGCCAAGGCCCCAGGCCTCCTGGACACCACACTGAGTCCTGCTTCGGTCACTTCCTCCAAGTCGGAGGAGGGAGGCTGGCACGTGGGATTTGGGGGACACGGGCCTGGTGCCGAGCAGAGGGGCCTGGCCTCCTCCCAGCACTGCTGTTCCTGGTCTGGAACGCCCTCCTGGAGTTGGGTGTGCTCCCCCTACCCCTTCCCAAGGCCAATGTTGGGCCTCGGTCAGGGCTCCACAGAGTCTGGGGCACGTGGTTGCCGGCAGGGAGGGCGCTGGTAGCAAAGAGGGTGTTCGGGCAGGGTGGGAGGGCAGCCCTGGGCGGTGTGGTTGCTGCCGCGGGCTCGGACACATCCCCGCCCCGGCAACAGCTCTGGCGGGTCCTACTGGCTGACGGGGCCCTGGGCCAGGGTCGGGCGGCGACAGGGGCAGAAGCAGCAGGGCCAAGGGCGTAGAGCTGTGCCCACCTCCTTCGGCACACACTAAACCCAGCTCGCCGCCCACTGCCCAGAGGAGGGGCTCGGGCCACTGCGGTGCGGGAGCGGGCATGCGCCTGGGCAGCCGGCCCCTGGAGGCCCCTCGGGAGGCCTAGGCATCTGCCGCCCACAACTAGCCAACAGAGGGCGCCGTTTGACAGGGCGGCGTCCAGCCGGCCGGTCCGAGCAGTGGTCCCCAGCCCCCACTAACGCGCGCAGGTACCCTCCGGCCCTGGCTGCTCAGTGCCCGCATCAGGCGGTGCTCCTGGCTCTCGGCTCCGTTGGCGGGAACTGTTGAAAGGAGGTTCCAGGTGCGGGGGGCCGTGCGGCGAGGGCGGGCGGGCGGCGGGCCACGGCAGTGGGGCCGGGAAGGAGCTGGGGCGCTCCTGCGCACGGGATTTCCGCCCCCACCGTTAACTGGCCACAGCGTGCAGCTCCAGGGCTCGCCCCCTCCACCCCTTCCCCAGGGCTGGGGACCCTGGGTCCTCAGGGGCACAGGCTCCTCGAGGGGAGTCGTCCTCCCACCTGGGCAAGTAGGCAGCAGGGACTGTGGGAGTTTCGACTCTGGGACAATGGCCTCCACCTGATGTCCCTCCTGGGCGGGTCCAGGCTGCCGCCCGCGGTGCCCTCCCTTCATCTCCCATCCACATGCAGGACCATGCAGGACCGACCCCTCCTGGTCACCATAAGGGACACTTTTCCCTTCTTTCTTTCTTTTTTTAGAGAAGGGGAGAGAGAGAGAGTGCGAGCTGGAGGGGGCGTGGGGGGAGGGGCAGAGGGAGAGGGAGAACCCCAAGCAGGCTCCAGGCTCAGAGCGGAGCCCGATGCCCGGCTGGATCTCACGGCCCTGAGATCATGACCCTAGCCACAATCAAGAGTCAGACGCTCAGCGCCCCTCCCTGTCTCTTTATTTATTTTATTTATTTATTTTTTTAGATTTTATTTATTTATTTGACAGAGAGAGACACAGTGAGAGAGGGAACACCAGCAGGGGGAGTGGGAGAGGGAGAAGCAGGCTTCCCGCGGAGCAGGGAGCCCGATGCGGGGCTCGATCCCAGGACCCCAGGATCATGACCCGAGCTGAAGGCAGACGCTTAACAACTGAGCCACCCAGGCGCCCCTCCCTGTCTCTTTAAAGCAGGATCTTTAATGGCCACTTAAGATTCGTAATTAACATGTGGACGGCCCCCACCTCTCTGGGCCACCGTCCTTGACCCTCCCGTTTTTTGGCTTTGTCCTTCAGTTGTAGGACTACAGTGCCCTGGGGGTCCCCACTTGCCCCCTGGGGACTCCTGGACACCATCCCCCCCAGCAGGTCGTCCCTCCCCAGGCCATGCTCTGTCCCGACCATCTGCGGTGGGCCATCCGGTCACCCTCTTCCGGTGCCCGAGGAAGGAGAGATGAGCTCCATGTTGGGATGCACTTTGACTGGGATTTATTTTATTATGTTTAATTGAAAGGCACTGAGGTCGTGGCATGAATATTCAGCACGGCTGCTGGTGCGGGAGCTGGAGTCTGATTCTAGGACGTGCCCCAGCACAGCGGGGCCTGTCAAAGGGGGAGTGAGGTGGGGAAGCTATTAATTGAAATAGCTTCATTAATTAGTAATTAACAGCAGGGAAATGACTGTGTCACACGTCCTATTTCAGTGGATGCCCTTCATGTGTTATAGGGCCTTTAATTAAAGGACGTGCATTTTAATTAAAGGCAAGCGTGGCCCTTTGGCCTTTGGAATACAAAAGACACTCCCAACTTTCAAAGAAGCTGTTGGGGAGGCTGGTGCAGGGGGCAGGGGAGCCGTGTCCCCCTGTGTTGGACCCCTTCGCCTTCCAGCCCCTCCTGGGTCAGTGGCCCCAGGCTGATCCTCCTTGGAGTCTAGCTGGCACCCTTCCTGAGCCCGAGGTGGTGGCCATATGGGGCCATGTGAGGTCCGAGGCCAGTGGGGGGACCCTGGCCAGAGCCGCTGGCCCTGACCAAGCAGCCTCGCTGCCCTCCCCCCGAGTCCTTCAAGTAGGGGCTAGAAGCTGGAGGGAGACGCCCCGGGGCCGCTGCTGACCCTGCACCTGCCCCAGGCTCTGCACCTCTGCCTGGCCGAGTAGCTGGCCGGAAGGCCAGGGCCGACACTCACCCACAACTGTGCCTGGCACGGGAGGATGCTTGGCCTGCTCCTGACACCCTGTGAGCCAGGTGGGGTGTTTCCTCGCACCTGCCGGGGCCCAGCAGGCAGATCCTGAGCCCACCACACCTGTCACCTGCAGACTCCTCAGGGTCCCCTCCTGCCACAAGCCTCCTGCCCGCAAAGATGCAACCAGCAGACACCTCAGGGTCCCCTCCTGCCACAAGCCTCCTGCCCGCAAAGATGCAACCAGCCAGCTCGGGACCACACCCCTGTCCTGCTCTGCCTCTGCCTCTGTCCCCCAGTGTCCTGTGCGCGTCACCCTGACCACCTCCTGAATGACTCTTGCCGAGGTCACAGAGACAGGGGCCAGGGGCAGCGGGAGAGGCTCCTGCTGGGACTCCGGGCCCGGCGTGTCCTCCCAGCCTTCCTGCCTGGCGCCTGCGGTTGCTCGGATGCACCTGCTCTTGGCCCCGCCTGTGCTGTCCACCTCGAGATCTTGGCCTGGCCTCTGTCTCTGCCTGATCACCCCCACCCCATCATCCAGCAGACCTGCACGTGCACACACACTCATCAACGCACACACGTGTACACGCAGACACACACAGCACTGGTGTGGCGGGGGTCCCCACTAGACAGGGGCTCGGAGGGCAGCGCTCATGAACAGTGCTCCTTCGTGCACCCCGCCTGGGGCCTGGCCCGGGGGGTCCTTGGTGGAGGGCACCGTGGAAGCCGGGCACAGGGGGCCCGGCCCACGTGCAGAGCGCTCTGCCCCCCCCGTTCGGCGGGGAAGAAATACCCAGCATCAAGAGGAGCTGGGACACCTGTGGCAGAAAGCCTGCGGGCTGCTTCCTTCCCAACGATCAGGCAGCCTTGCACCCACCTCAGGGGGAAGTGGGCACAGGGCAGGGAGACCCCTCTGCCCTGAGAAGCCCATCTGCTATTTCAAACGCAGGCCCTCAAATTCTTTCCCTTGAGCACCGTGAATCTAGGTGGGCTCTAAGACCAGAAGGTGATTTCTGGATTAGGCCAGGAAAGGCTCGCCTGGGACACTGGGTCTTTGGACCCCCCGCCATGCTGTGGGAAGTCCAGTCAGGCCTTGAGGGCGACACGGGGGAGGCCCTCAGGCCAAGTGCCTGAGGGACCCCCGACTGAATGGCCCAGCTGAGCCCCTGCAAGTGCCCAAATGCAGAGGCCACCGGGGAGGGTACAACAGTGGACAGAAAGTAGCCTGGGCTTGGGGTGGTTGGTTCGGATTCCCTTGGGAGGGAGGAGAGGGGTGAGCCCGTCCAGGTGGGCGCTGGGGTGTCCAGATGTGTTTGAGCTGGGCCTGGGACGGGCTCGTTCTCTTGGGGAGACGGCAGGAGGGCCCCTCGGCGGGACGCCCCGTGCTGGTCAGCAGCTACGTTTGGAGGGTCCCCAGCCACTCTTTGCTCATGATGGTTGTTCACTTCCCACCCCTCGCAGAAGCAATGCCTCCTTTGCTCAGGTGGGCGGAGGACCCAGGAGCCGCTTTAGGAAAGGGCCAGGCCAGCGTCCGTGCCAAGGACAGACCAACGGGGATGCCCACTAGAAATGCCAGCGATGTGCGGCATGAAATACAGCCTGTCCGATTAAATTATTTAACACATTAGCATTAACTGCCATCCTGCAACCCTGTGAGGGGTTTGTGTCCTCCCTCCTCCTCTGGCTTGGAGAGCCTTCAGCCAGCACTCATGCTGGGAGTGTGTCTTCCTATTTCCTCCTGCCCCGCGTGAAGAGGCGGCCTGGGGGACAGGCCCCCACGTACAAGCCGGTGGAAACTGCGGCTGCCCCTGCGGCTCCGCCCGCCCCCAACACCTGCAGCACCCGCAGGACACTCTTCTTTTGTCTGCCCTCCTCCTGCCTGTTTGCAAGCTTTTCATTCCAAGCATCAGGCATCTCCACAGGGAGCAGCCCAGGGCCCTCAGGATGGGTCCATGTCCCGCGCTCGCTCGGGGACAAAGTGCTGCACACAGGCTTCTCCCACGGCTCTGGAGGCTGGAGGTCCGAGGACAAGGTGGCAGCCGGTTGGCTCCTCCCGAGGCCTCTCTTCTCCTCCCTCTGTGTCTGGGTCCTGATCTCTTCTTCCAAGCACACAGTCAGATTGGAGTAGGGCACACCCCAATGACCTCATTTTGATTTAATCACCTCTGTGAAGACCCCATTTCCCAGATCCTGGGGGTTAGAGCTTCCACATGTGGACTGGGGGGACACGAATCAGCCATAACAGAATGTTTTCTCTGCACCCTCCCGGAGCCCAGGGCCGTGGAGTCCAGGTGAGGCTGCCCTGCAGGCGTAGTAAGTGCTGCGGGCCACCCAGACCCCACTCAGGCCAAGCCCCCTTCCCAGGGTCGACCCCCACAGTCAGCCTGCTTCCCAAGACGTGTCAGCATGAGGGGCAGAGGCCCCCTTCCTGGCCTCAGCTGGACCATGCTGAGGCCCATCGAAGGCCCAGAGCTTCCTGTGGTGTCAGGGAGACCTCTGCCGTGGCTGCGATGCACCCCAACTTCTCCCCTGCTCCGTCCCTCCCCACAGAGTGGAGCCGAGACCCCCGTGACCTTCCGCAGCAAATCTCCATCCCGGCCTTGTGTGCGGGGGCCCAGCCCAAGGGGTCTCTAAGGCGGCCACTCCTGGCTCGGGAGAGATCCACGTCCTCCGTGTCTGAGACTCTGAAACGGAAATGCCAGAGCTCAGGAGGCTCCGGAGGCCCCAGTGTAGACAATACACGACGCCCCGGCGCCCTGTGTCCAGCAAGAACGAATGGCTCAGTCCTGCTCACCTCAAGGCAGCCATGGGACCGTGAACCCTGGGGCACACAACAGCCCGTGGAAAGATGCACAATGTCATCAAGCGCACCTGGGCGGGCACCGCGCACGCCCACCAGGCGGCTGGAATCCACAGACAGACCGTGGAAAGTGTTGGTGAGCACATGGAGGAGCGGGAGCCCTTACACGGACCGGAAAAGCCGCCTGGCCTCTCCTCCGAAGGTTACATGTGACTTCACCATAACGGCCCAGCAACTCCACCTCCTCGTCTGCACCCGAGACCAATGAAAGCGTGTTCAGACACTTGGGCACGAATGTACACAGCAGCCAGAAGCGGGAAACATGCCGACATCCGTCCGCGGGTGAACGGGCACCCCGACTGCACCCACCCACCCCGCGCGCATCACTCGGTCTCAGCAAGGGGTGAGGCAGGGGCACTCGCTACCGCATGGATGAGCCTCGGAAACATGACGCGGAGTGAGAGACGCCTGACACAAGAGGACACATATCGTATGAGCCCATTATGGGAAAACCCAGAGACGGGAAACGGATCGGTGTTTGCCAGGGCTTGGGGTGGGCAGGGAGTGACTGCTACGCATTACGGGGCCTCCTTTTGGGGTAATGGAATGTTCTGGAATGAGAGAGGTGGTGGCTGCACGAATATACTCGCTGCCACTGGGTTGTTCACTGCCTAATTCAATGCCCTGTGAGTGTCCCCTCAGCGACAATGTCGGGGGCACAGGTGGGATTCAGAGGCCAGTGAGGTGCAGTGTCCCCCATGCCCCCCTCACCCATGCGTGTGGCCGGGCAGGTGCCCCGAGCAAGCTGCCCTCCTCGGGTCTGGAGGGACAGAGGCCGTGGACGGTCACGGGGCCTGCCCGGCGTCTGAGAACAGCCAAACCTCCTTGGAGAGTAGGGAGAGAGGGGCCAGCCCCTTCGAGGGAGGCGTCAGTCCCCGGGAGGAGGGCCCTGCCGTCACTGGGCTCCCAGGCAGCACAGGGGTGTGCGCGGCACCATCAGCCCCCCTGAGCCGTCCTTGCTCTCCTTCCACAGTTTGAGGATGTTCCTTGATGGACGTCGTGCAGTGACACACTCTGCTGGGAAAGTAGAATGCATGGGGCCATGTGGTCCGCCGTCCGGGGCAGTGACTGTGTTGGCCCGTGTCCCTCGCCGGCGTCTCCATCCCTGGCCCCTGGATGCTCACCACAGGCGGCTCCAGCCGGCCGTGCCCCAGCGTCCAATCCTCGGTGCTCCTTCCTCTGTTCCTGCAGGACAGTGGCCCTGTCCTACAGGGATTAGAGTGTTATTCAACAGAATGAAGTCCAAAAGATTTTCTGAAAGTCATTTTGGGAATTTGGGGCTGGGGAGTCCCCTTGCCCAGCCCCTCTAGCACAGGGACAGAGACAGGAAGACCCAGCCCTCCATGCTGCTCACCACCGTTGTGTTCCCAAACCGCTGTTCCTCGGGAGTCCCTGAGTCCCCGAGTCCTCACAGCCGAGCTGGGTGAGGGGGTCGGGGATGAGCCCCTGAGCAGCCCTGGTCTGTTCGGCAGGATGGGGCCCTCGGGGTTCCTGTGTGTTCCCCATCGTCATCCTGCTGCCTTCTCCCGGGATGATGGCTTTGCAGGGAAGGAGAGCTGTTCCGCGAGAGGACACCAGAGCTGCAGACCCCAACCCCCTTGGCCCCAGGACATTTCCATCATGTGACGGGCTTTCCTGCAGTTTCTTCATGGAGCCAACCGAAGTCCTCGGTCATCATTCCCCGTGGCCACACACATTTCCACGTCTCTTGGGCTGACATGACTTTCCCCCAGGGTTAATTCATGAAGGTGAAGAACGTACAAGCCTTCGCTACTTGGTCCATTGCCCCATCGGCCACATGGTCAAAGCTGGCCAGCTAGAACGTCGGCCTCTCTTGGGGTCTCTATGTCCACCTTGTCCAATTGTCCTGGGCAGGTCTGAAGCCCTGAGCCAAGCCCAACAACACCATACTGGCCCTGGGCAAAGATGGGCCAAGAACCTGAGCGAGAACAACTTTCTTGGGGCCAGAACAGCTGGACCAAAGTCCCCAGTGCTAGCTGGTCACTTGCTTCAGCCGCCTGTGCCTGACCTAACTTTGAAACCCGGGCCTCGTTCCTCCCATCCGTCCGGTGACGATCAGGGACGTGACCCTGGCCAGCCCGGTCTCCCTTCCCCTCTGTCCAGTGGGGTTGAGATGATGGTGGGCTTCGCCTGGAACAGGGCTTCCTGCCCCTGCCATCCCCAGTGCAAACCTCTTGCTCGCCTTCAATATTTGACCCACATTGGATAGTGAATGTGGACAGCAAGGGCCTCAGGCCAATTTCTGTCCCAGGAACCATTTGTTGTTTGCGAGCAGTGGGAATCGGGAAGCGGACTGTTGTCTCAACTTTCCTGGGTGGAGACCCCCTTGGAGCTGCCTGGTTGGCGGCCGCTCCAGCCCCACGCACCACTCTGACCTGATCCCGGGCTTGGGCCCATGAGTTCCCATCAGGAGCCGTCTCCAGAATTGGCCCTAATTGGTGGCTTCTTGGCAGCTCTCGTGGAGGCGAGAGCGAGGACCCTGCACCTTGTCTCTTTGTGGGCGGAGAGCCCCCCTCCTCTGCAGTCAGCATGGAGCGAGGACTCTGCCTAGTGGGGAGGGCAAGTGGGGCCAGACAGGGTGGCCGGCTTTGGGATGGGCTGCTCTCCAGACCTAGCAGAGGGCCCTGAGGGAAGTGTAGTCCCGTCCAGCCAGCTGTGCCCCGAGGCGGCGGGGGCAGGCACCTCCACCCCACCAGGACCTGGACTTCATCAGGGGCCCTGTTGGACATGTGTCCTCCCTCCAGCCTTGTTCTGTCACGGATGCTGTCCTAGGGGAGTCACCTCCCTGTCCACAAACTCGTGTCTCTGTCCCAGACAGAAATAGCTCTGTCTGGTGCTCACCAGCAAGATTCAAAGGGGTTTGAAGAATAAATGTTTTCCTAAGTTTTAGCTGACATTCAACTTTAATGACTTTTTAAACAAAGTAACTATTAAACGTGTGCTGTTTTATGGTCTCCTGATGTCTGACAGGTGTTTTTGCCCATGTGGGAAGCAGATGCTAATCGCATTCTCCCTAATAGCTCATAAATAACAAGCCCTTGGCATTTCCCTTTGTCTGTGGCACTGCCAATGGCCAATTTGTTCTTCAGAAGTGGCCACGTTGGCCTGTCAATCAGCTCTTGCCGTAGGCAGTTTTTGGTGATTAGAAACCCCTTAGAGAGCGAGAACTCCAAATTAGTTTTAAATAAAAAATCAGAATATTCATGCTGCGGAACATCTAAAGGTAAGAGGAGAAGCAGAATCCAAACCAGCCGGCTGGGGTCCTGGTGTTGCTAGCGGAGGGGGCTCTGGGGCCCAGACCCGTGAGGACGCAGCCGCAGAACTGGGAGGGACGGGCAGGGGGACGCAGGTGACCCAGCGTCAGCCTGAGACGCTCAGCCACATGAGGGTGGCCTTGGCAGCGCATTTCACGTCTACTGGTGCCTTTTTGGGGACATGAAAGCTCGTCCCAAGGAGCCGGTCTCCTTGAGAGGAGAACAAATGTCCCTGTTCGAAGAAGTTGGCGGAGGACACAGCATCTAGAGTGGACGGCGGTGTGGGTGTGCAGGCTGCGATGCCCGCCCCCCCCCGGGGCCAGTTGAGCAGGTGCAGCCCCTGCTGCCACCCTCCTCCGCAGGGAAGTCTTGTCTGGCGGCTGTGCCCTCTAGGAGTTGGGGTGACGCGGCCTGAACACGTTCCATGGTTCCTGCTGGGCTCCCCAGGCCTTGGCCCTGTCCGAGGTGCTGACGCCAGGCATCCATAATGGGGTCCTGCCCAGCACTCTGGGGGATGGGGACACGGGCTCACCTGGGCTGGGAGTCCGAGCAGGGTCCCCTGGGCGGTGATGGGGAAGAGATGGGAAGGTACTTGGGGCTCTGAGAACAGGGTGCAGAAACCAGGAGGGTGCAGAGGGCTGTAGGCCAACGCTCCTCTGGGCAATTTTGGGGGAACGGGTCTGGGAGTGGTTGTGGAGCACGTGGAAGCCTCTGGAATCTTCCTCACTCCTCCAGCTCCCCAGAAAGTCCTGGGCCTAGGGGTGGGGACGGATCGAGGGATGCAGAGGTGCCTTGGCTAACCTGCGGTGGGGTCAAGTGCGTCCATCTCTGTCCTCCCACCCAGCGCCTGCAGACAGTGCAGAAGGGCAGGAGGTGGGGGAGGGGGTGGTGAGCACAGTGGGAGGGACAGGGCTGGAGAGGGGGCAGTGAGACTGAAGAGGGTGGGGTGGGCCCATCTGAAGCCAGCTGGGGGGCCCTGGGTGCAGGAACCCTGCTCATCGACTGTCAGCCTGTCTGGGAACAGGATCGGGACCCACAGTGGCCCAGACCACGTCCCCAGAAGGTGTTGTGCCGTGCCCCCTCCCCCTGCCTCTGAGGCTGGGCAGACACTTCAGGCTGGAGAGGGCTCAGTTTCCCCTTGGTGTCCAGGATCTGGCCCTCCACGCCGTGTCCTTTGTGGTGTCCACACCAGCCTGGCCCTGGGTGTGGACCTTGAATGCTATGGGCAGACACAGATGGCACCGTTCACCGCTCCGAGCCATCCCCCATGCTCAGGCATTTGGGGATGGGGTCCCCAGACTGTGGTGGCCCCAGAGGTGGGGGACCCTCTCTGCTGGTGAGCAAGAGGAGGCCAATCTGATGCAGAAGCACGCACAGGCAGTTTGGCTGCTCCTGCAAGGCTGTGATGCACTTGTGTGCCCGGCGGTGGCCCCTTCAGGTGGCCCAGGAGAGGGTATGGGATGGAGATGGGTCCTCACCGGGGGTGAGAGCTCGGCATGACACTGGGGACCTCAGCTTCCCGGGGGCCGGGCTGTAGCACCACAGACTTTGGGCCGGGTTCTTGGGACTTCTCAGGAGCCTTTATTCCTTGGGTTGCTCACCGGAGCTGACACTTGGAGGGGGCTCACTGCAGCCCAGACTCAGGCTTGAGGGCTTGCCTGGAAGGTGCATGGGGTTCTCAGTGACCCGCCCTCCCTGCACAGCAGCATCCTCACCTGGGAAGTGTGGGGGCCGTGAGGGAAGAGCTTCACCAGGCCTGGCACGTGGGAGGGGCTCAGGGAAGGGCCCATGGGGGGCAGGCAAACTGCCCTGGAATCCACCTTCTTTCTACATGGGTGACCCCCTGTTCCCGGGGCAGGAACAAGGTAAGGGTACCTGGTGCCACCCTCCCGACCTCTTTGTTCCCCACCCGGTCATCCTTCTCTCAACCCCAAGAGCCACACTGCTACCTCAGGGCCTCCCCACACCTGCTGTCCCCCTGCCTGGACCCCCTTCCCATTGTTCTGAGCTCAGCCCAACACAACCTCTTCCAGGAAGCCTTCCTCCACCTCAGGCTGACTTATCCGATTGCTGTCCATGCCTGCTTTCAACTGTGGATTCTGCCAAGGCCAAAGCCAACTGTTCTTGCTCACTAATGTGGCCTCAGCAGACAGCCGTGCTGGGCACGCAGGGGACCCTTGATCATGAATGACCTCTGATGATCAGCGTTAAGACCATTACAATCAATACCAGCACCATCTCATCTTTGTGACTGTCTTTGACAAATTTACCATTTTAAACATTTTTATTATTTACTTATTTATTTTTAAAGATTTTATGTATTCATTTGACAGAGAGAGAGCACGAGCAGGGGGAGCAACAGAGAGAGAAGGACAAGCAGACTTCTCACTGAGCTGGGAACCCAACGCTGGACTTGACCCCAGGACCCCAAGATCGTGACCTGAGCCAAAGGTAGATGCTTCACCAACTGAGCCACCCAGGTGCCCTTTAAACATCTTTAATGTTGCACAGTCCTCACTGTCTAGTTCCAGAACCTTCTCACCTCCCCTGAACACCAGCCCACGCCTGCCCCTGTCCACGTCACCCCCAGCTCCTGGCAGCCACGCATCCATCTTCTGTCTTCCTGGTTTGCCTCTTGTGGACATGTGGGTAAGTGGACTCACATGCTCTGTGGCCTTTTGTGACCGGCCTGTTCGTTCAGCGCCACGTTTTCAGGGCCCATCCACACAGGAGCGTGTCAGAACTGCATCCATATTATGGTGAAGAATGTACCATTGTCATGTTCCGTTTACACGTTCATGGGTGGATGGGCTGATTCCACCGTCGGCTAAGTTTTGGTCCCAAGCAGCACCGGACGGGGTGGTGATAGTCCCGCCATGGACACGCCTGTCCAGGATTGATTGGCGACCGTTTTCAACGGTCTTTGGACTTCACAGATCCTCACTGTGCAGGGGGGAGGTAAACCACAAAGTGTTCGCCAGGCAGCGAGGGGAGCAAATTCTCACTCCTCCGGCGGGAAGAGCCACGCCCACCGCGACGGGCCCCTGGCTCTTGACGGGACCCGCTGGATGCCCGCCGGTGCCACGGAGGCCCAGGTCTCCAGCAAAACCCCTGCCACACTATTAAATATTTTAGCAAATAAAAAAAATGTAGACGTGCGGCCAGATGTCCAAGTTGACAAAGTGCTTAAGGCATTTGACTGATAAAAAAAGGCCCTAGCCCTTGGTAAATGGGATTGAAAACAGACCCCGAGGCAAGTGTGTGATATTGAAAACATCCTGGGCTCCTTTGGGCGGTGCTTGGGCGCACCGAGGTTTGGAGGCGAGTGTCCATCTGTCACTGCCGCGCATCCTGACACTCAACAAAGCCGGATAGATCTCGGAGCCACGGCCGCTCTGCAGGGCCTGAGCGGGACGCTTGTCACAAAGGCAGTGCCATCAATATTCATGGCTGGGCCTGCTGGTGGCCCTGGGAGCCCCGGAGCTGGGGCTGGGCCTGGCGGTTTACAGAAAGGAAGCAGCAGCTTGGGGAGGCTCTTGGCTTCAGTTGACAAAGAGTACCTGCTTCCTGGCGACTCTGCCTCCCAAGTCTGCGGAAGCATCCAAGGGACAGACAGGGACCTGCAGAGGCCAAGGCCGCTCCTGGGTGCAGGGAAAGATTGGGCCAGACCTCACGTGAGGGCGGACTTCTCCCCACACTGATAGGAAGAGAGAGGACAAGCCCGGGGGAGGGGA
>NC_058412.1:137360938-137374603 GCF_002201575.2 Neomonachus schauinslandi
GGGGGGGGGGGGGGGGGGGGGGGGGGGGGGGGGGGGGGGGGCTGGGAGGCTGGGGTGGGGGTGTGGGGCCCAGGGAGAGATACACAAGCTGAGAACAACCAGACAGAACAACTGTCAGAATTAGCAGGAAGCCTGAACTCATTTTTTGTAAATCCAGGGGCGTGATTTCCAACAGCACTCCCAGTGGTGCCGCGTGTGGGAGGTACTGAGGTGGTGACAGTCGTTGGGACCGTTGGCTTTGCTGACGAGGTACCGTCTGTCCTATTCTGGTTTGTGCCACTGACTTGCTAGTCTGGTTGAGCGATGGTGGAAACTAGTATCCCCTGCATCCCCGTCCGTGCCCCCCTCCCCAGTCAGCTTTCAACCCCTGACCCCAAGCAGGTCATCTGTAAGAGGGCACCATGCCTGGGTGTCTGCTGGTCTGTCTGCTGAGCCCGAGGGGGATAGGCATGCACCTCCCCCAGCCTGGAGGGTCTTCACGTCCCCCCACAGACCAGGTCACTGAGGTGCAGGTGTCCAGCATGTTGTCCGGGCCTCTGGCCATGTGGGGGTGCCAGCGTCCCATCTGCAGCCCTCCCCCACTTCCAGCCCGGCCACCGGGGGAGGGAGGGGCGGTCTGGGATCCAGGTGCCACACCCCGCCCCCACACCCTATTTCCCAAGCGGAGCAGGGGTGTGAGGCTCCAGCAGCCCCTTGAGAATGTTCTAGCATAACTCTGCTTCATTTCAGAAAAATGGAAACCTAATGAAGATGCCACAGAGGAAATTTTATCACTGAGGGTTTTATGAAAGACCTGGAAGGGCCACTCCTGTGGGACAGTCATGACTGCTGTTAAATCCGGGCATTTATTACTGCCAATAAAAGATAGTATCGGGGGACTGATAGAGCCGATGTATCTGCATGTCTCCCCCCACCCCAGCCAGCACCACTGGGGCAGGGCATTGGGGGACAGAGCGACTCGGGGAGACAGCGGGGGGACCCAGTGGGGTCCGAGGGGAGGCATCCTGCTGAAAGCTGGGAAGCTCAGCCCTATCCGCGTATCCAGTGCCTTACATCCGAGCATGACCCAGGCGCTGAAGCTGGGGCCAAGGGGACGGATGTGGCCCAGGGGACACAGGTTACTGTCTGCAAGGACGGTCAGCAAAGACCCCTAGACAGAGGACAGTGACGTGCTCTGGAAAAGGATCCAGAAAGGAGCTTCCTCATCTGTGGCCCCTGGGGACATCCAATCAGGTATCCAGGTGGGAGGGAAATGGTAAGGTGGGCTGTGGGCCCCTCGCCGCATGTCCCCAGCTGGCTCCTTTATTGTGAAGTATCTTCCCCACCGGCTGGAGTGGGGTCTCCTGTGGCCCCACCGGTCAGAGGCTCAGGCTCTTCTCACCTGCCCTTTGCAGGGCTCAGGACCCCTGCCAAGTCCCCGCTGAGGGACGTCACCCATGTCCCAGGACCCCGCAGTGCTTGTTGAAGGCAGGGCGGAAATGAGCCTGAGACACCCCGGCTTGCACTCTGGCTCCTCCACCCCCGGTGAGTGACCCCGAACAGCCCCTCCATCGTCTCCATCACTCGTGCCACCTGCCAGCCAGGACTGACAACACCACGCAAGGTCACGCTGTGACGTCCTCTGTCTCACAGGAGCGGCCCTTCTGGGTCTTACATAAAACCCTCAATGATAAAATTTCCTCTGTGGCATCTTCAGTGTGCCACGGGAGAGCACCCACTCTGCTCAGTTTGGTCAGTACCCGAGCCCACCCGACCCTCCAACAGCCCCCGGGCACGTGGGCAGGCCGAGCAGGACGGCCCATCCATCCAAGTGCCCCTGCTGCTCAGGTTCTGGGGTCCCGCCAGCTGGTCCGTACAATGCACGCTGGGGGATTGTGCGCACGCCTGCGGCAAGGGGCCTGGAGCCGCCACGGCCGCGTCTCAAAGCGAGGGAATAAAGTCACATGGGAGAATTGGAGGTGGTGGTGGATGCACTTGGAAACTTTGTGTCCTCGAGTGTAGACCTCTCCACCTTCCCCCTGCAGGAGTCTCCCGGTGGCTGCGAGACTGAGCCCCACGATGGGGAGCTTGAACAACAGAAACGTGTTCTCCTGCTGTCGTGGGGCCGGAGTGTGGGATCCCGAAATCACGCGTCAGCAGAGCTGCCTCCCTCCTGAGGCTCCAGGGCAGGATCCTCCTGGCCTCCTCCCATACTGCGGGCGGCTGTCCATCCAGGCTTACAGCCATCTCCCTGCTCCCTCCTTCATCAGCTTCACCGGACTCCCTCAGCCCTTGCTCACACAGACGGACAGATGGATGCGGGTACGGGTGTGTGGGGCCCAGCCTGGGAATCCAGGAGAGGTGCCTCTTCTCCAGGTCCTTAACTTAATCACATAGTTTTCCATATAAGGTCATATTCACAAGGTCCAGGGATTAGGATTGGACATATCTTAGAGCCACCACTCAGCCCATAACTGCTACTTTCTGGTTTGGGGTATTTTTTTTTTTCAGATTTATTTATTTATTAATTTGAGAGAGAGAGAGAGAGCACGAGTGCGGGGAGGAGCAGAGGGCGAGGGAGAATCTCAAGCCGACCCTTCGCTGAGCGCCGCGGGGCAGCCGCCGCAGGGCTCGATCCCATGACCCACGAGATCATGACCCGAGCCAAAATCCAGAGCCATCCAGGCGCCCCTACTTTCTGGGTTTAATAAAAGATATTCACGGTGTGGGAAGACGACTCAGTACAGAGGTGCTGCTGGGAGCCACACTCCCTCTCCTCTTGCCTGCTGGGCCCTGAGCTTCTTCCCCGGAAGCCCCACAGTGGGCCGTATCTCGGCTCCCTCCAGGAAGTTCTATAGCTGTGTAAATTTTCCTTCCTTTAAAACAGGAATAATAGCCTGCTGTAGACAGTGCTTCTGGCCACCTTTCTACTTGGTAAATCTCGGAAACTCCGTGTCCGTAAGTGTGACTGTCCCTGGTTCCTGGGGTAGCCACACAGCGTTCTGTCGCTGGGTGTCCAGGTTGCATTTAATATGTGTAATGTGCAGAGAAGCGGGTCAGGTTTCAGATTAGCGCCCATCGCAGATCGAGGGCAGCAGCTGTCCATCTGGAACGGGTGCTGGTGTGTCCAGCCCGCAGCTCAGCCTGCAGGCCTGGCCCACCGACGTCGGCCAGTCTCCATTTAATGAGTGACTTTGGATTAAAATGGGAGCCAACAACAGGGCACCAATCTATATTAAATCTCTGCAAAATGAAAATTGCAAAGATTTACTTTGGGTCGCTACATGCGGAAATGTAATCACAGCCTCATCCGTAACATGCCCTCGCCGCCGGACAGATAATTGAGCTGCCACGCAGGGGATTATGAATGCCTCCAGGTTATGAAGATAGCTCCCCGGTGACGTCTGTGGCCCCTCACGCGGAGGTCCAGCCACCTCGCTCGGGTCGCGCGCGGCCAGGCCCCGAGTGACGTCAGTGACTCACCCTGACGACCCTCGCTTTGCTTGTTAAAGACCTCTCCATGTTTTACTCTATCAAAAAAGTACAACAGGAGAAGAAGGTTGGCACAAATCTGCGGAGGATGAAGCCCTTCGCACCCCGCTTGGCGGTGTATCCCCTGCGTGGCTCTGCGGATGCGTCTGCCGTCTGGGCCATTTCTATAACGGCTCATTTGCCGCACGCATTTCCTGTCTCGTGACGGGGTTTTGCACAACCGCTTCCTGAGCGCCCAGGGAGGGTCTGGGGTGTCTCTGGGCTAACGCCCGCTGACAGGTAGCTCGGCAGCAGCCTGGGGTATGGAGCTTGCGGAAAGTGATATCATGGGGGCCCTCCCCGCCTGGCGCTCCCCAGGGCCCCCTCCCCGGTCACAACTGTCATGTCCTATTTAATCAGTGCTTACAGGGTGTGCACCGCAGGCCCCCCGTCCCAGGCCCTTTACAAGCAGGAAGCATTTGGTCGGGGGGGGCCCACCGGCCATGCTGCGTCTCCCCTTCCTGAGCACGGACCACCTCGGTGGCTCCTTGTCCAAACTCTCGGCCCCTCTCTCCTGTCACAGAGAACACCACGGGCAGCCAGTTGTGCCATGTGAGTTTTAACCCAGAAGATGTGTCTTTGGAAAGGGGAAGAGACGTGGGGGCAGGCAGGCTGCCTCTGAGAGCGGTCGGCGTTGACGGTACTGGGGACCCTGTCTTGCTGCATTGCTTGCTGGGAATCGCAGGCAGGAACCATCTTTGGAAATCTCGACACGTACCTGTCGGGTCTTCCCGTAAAGACTAGGGTTGGCCTGCTCATTTCACCCCCCAAGAGTCTCTTTCATGTCACAGAGACTCACGCGGGGCTTTTGCAAAAATCGAGGTGCGACAGGCGTGGTGCTAAGATTTATGGAAACACCTCATACAGCTCTTTCAAAACTCCATGTGCTACTGAGATTATCACCCCACTTTACAGATGGTAAGAGTGAGGCACAGAGTGGTTCACCTCGGCGAACCTCACATGCTCTATGCTGAGTGAAAGAGGTCACGTGCGAGCAATCCCTCACCCTAGGAGATGTTTTGGGAAAGCAAGACTGTAGGCCCAGAAAGCCCGTCAGCGGTCGGGGGATGGGCACGCATTTTTGGGGTGATGGCGGCATTCTCTATCTTGACCGTGGCGGTGGCTACCCAGCCGCGTGTGTTTCCCACACTCCGGAGCCCTGCAGCTAAGCAGGTGCATTTTACTGGATGTACATTATACCCTAATAAGCCTGACTTGAAACAAATGAAATTATGGGTGATGGCAGAGTTCTGGAAGGAGACGTGGTGAGGGTGGTGCAGCTTGGGGAACACCCTTCACATTGTTGGACTGGATACGTCAACACGGTTAAACCTAAGTTTGGTGTTAAGTCCGTCTTACCTCAGTACCAAGAGGAGACAGTCACACACTGTGAGATGGCGAGTGGCTCCTTCAGCGGCTGCCCCTGTCAGGGGACTGGGGACCGCTAGCCAAGTGCCCCCGAGTTTGCTGGTGCAGAGCATGCAGCCCGCGGACCTCGTGTGGCCAGGCAGCTGACGACGAAGCCCCACGCGGGCCTGGGGAGAGCCAAGCCCCTGGTGCATCTGCACTATCCCTCGACAGAGGAGGGGACGGGGGCCGAGCCCGCGCCCCCTGTCCCGCCGCCCGTGGTGCTTGGCGCAGCCCTCCACCATCCTGGCTCAGGGCGCTGGGTGAACGCCTGCTGGACCCTGCCTGGAGGGGCCTCTGACCTTGTTTGTTAATTTGTAATTATTTTGGAAACATTCTTCGTTCACTTAGGTGGTGGGTGGGGGGGGGGGCGCTGAAAGCCGAGCATTCCCTTTAAAATGACATATTTAGTGTTCTGCAGCTGTAATGAGGCTGCTTAATGAAGTCAGTATCCTTGAAAATCCATCCATGTCCCTCATCTGTCAGCACAGCCACCTTCCAACGTGATATTAATGAGCCACCACGTCCCCTGCCGTGCCGGAGAGAGGCCTGTCACGATAACGAACAGGTTTAGGGGAGGCATGGCTCCTCAAAATTACGTTTGAAACCAGCCTTATTAAGCAAAAAATTAGAGCAAAATCACCTGACGACGTGCTCATTAGGAGACGCTGACTCCCGTCCGCTCCCCTGTTCCGACAGCTTCCCTCAGCGGCCACTGGCTGTCCTTCCTCCCTGGCCATCTCCTGTGCCTTCACCCCCACCCCGCCGCCTCTCCCCAAACCCGGATGGGGCGGTCTGGTGCCGGGGCCGGCCAGGCTGGGTGCAGGCATCTTGCGAGGAGAAACAGGGTTCCAGGAGGTGGCCACAGCTCTGGGAATGGCCCCCTCCCCAGTCCAGCTCTTGACCCCTCTCCGCAGAGTCACCCTGACTGTGACCACATTCAGTGCCCTTGCTCCCTAATTCTCTTGCAGTGAGGATGTCCCCTCACCAAACAGAAACCACTTCTCTCTTGGGCGCTGCCTGTGTCTGCGTCGAGCAGCCTCGCCCCACTTCTGGAACAGCCACGTGGGCAGCAGTGCGCCCCCCACCTGTGCTGACCCGTTTGCTCCAGGCCATGGTCACCGGCACCGTTCGGCTTTGGCTGCAGGGAAGGGCGTCCCTGGGGAGACTAAGGACGCCCGCAGGAGGTGTGAGAGCAGAGAGCAGGGACTCTGTGCCCGTGGTTTTATTTATGGGGCTTACCCTCTCTTCTGTTTCCAGAAAAGGTTTGAGAACCTAAGCCCTGGGTGACCAGCTCAGCCTTTGGCCCAGGACTTTCCAGGGCTTGAAATGGAACACCTGTGTCCGGAGAAAGCCCCAGTCCCGACAAGCAGGCAAGGGGGTCCCTGCTAACCTCAGTCAAGCACACGCAAGGCCAGACCGTCTACAGAAAGCCAGGGAGTTGCAAAGACCTCCTAGGCGAGGCGGACACTCACAGTGGTGCGGCTGTTCGGGATCCCGATGGCAGCCGAGGACCCAGGGACCTGCACGGGAGGTGAAACCACACATAGTGTTGGCACATGAGTGTGCACACACACACACGTGAGCTCCAGACACACCTGGGCAGAGGGTAATGGGGTGGCCCTGGCCTGTTCTTACGCAGTGTCCGCCAGGCTGCGGGCCGGCTAGGTGCTCAACTGCATCAGCCTTCACCTTCCAGACCAGCCGGGCTTTTCCTAAGCCCGATGCAGTCGGCACCGGCTGAGGGGAGTGACCAGGGTCTTGAGACACCAAAATACATTTGGGGTATTTTAAGGAACATGTGTGCTTGTTAGGGGAACAGGGCTGCCCAGAGGGAGGGAAAGAGTTGTAGGCTCTTCTTGTTTTTCCAAAAGCAGCTTTAGGAGAGAACGAGCCAGAGAGGCAGACAGACAGAGTGAGGGAGGATGTGTGCCGGGAAGGGGCCTGGGGCATGCTCTGTTCCCTGAACACAGGCATTTCTGGAAGCAGCCCTTGGGCATTCGGGGTCGAAGCTCTCACCCCGTCCGGTACCCCATGTCACTAAGGTGGAGAAGGAGGGAGGAAGGTCAGGAAGTCTGGAGGAAGCTGCTCATTCTGAATGTCATTGCTGACCCCACAGCCCGGAGGAGAGACTCAAGGGCACACAGAGAGCAGTGTTTTATAGCAAGAAGGCTTTGGGTTCATTCTAGAATCCCGGACTCCTGAATAGGAAATGATCATCTTCCCAGTTGTCTGTGAGGTTTGAAATGCAGGTGCCGCCCACACAGGTTTCTCCATCATCTGAGCCCACGGAAGGCCCGTGGCAGTCGGGCTGGTCTGGCCTAATGGGGTTGGTTAGCGCTACGCTCAGAAGGAGAGGGATCTTTATACCTGAATCATCCTGTTCAGACGCTTTCTTCCATCAGCCGTGTGGCTGCCAGGGGCCCGTTGGCATCCACTGACTCACAGATGGTGGGGTTTCTGAATCTCAGTTACCAAAAATCGTGGGTGTGTCCACTCCTGAGTGATGAGCTGCTCCCTCCCGGTTGCATTCAGTGGACAGAGCCCTCCGGGGGCCTCGGCAGGGCAACCTGGCTTCCGCCGGCACCGTGATGAGCCGGCGGGCCGGGTCCCACAGGCCCCCGTCCGGCTGGCACTGGAACCACCTGGGCGGCAACGGGCTGGGACGGATCCTGGACTCCGCCTTGGGGGTTTGCCTGTGCGTGAGACTTAGAGACTGTTCCCAGGGATTTTGTAACCTCGGTGCCTCTGTGGCCAAAAAGCCAGGAAGCTCTGGGAGGGCCTCGGATATACGGCTCCAGGCCCAGAGCCAGGCAAGCCGGGCTGCAGAGTGAGATGCGTCCTGTCAGATGCCTTGTGGCCATCGGAGAGCGTTGCAGGTCCCATTTGTGTCCAGGGTTTGTGGCCAATTCCCAGGCTGGCCGTGGCCTCATTAGCACAGCAAGCACTGTCCACACGGAGCGGGGAGGTTGGGCTCCTGTCAGGCCGAATCAGGGCCCCCAGGAGAGCAAGCTGACGGTGGCCTCATCACTTCAGACAAAACAGGCTTGGAGGCGAAACCAGGCGGGTTGGGAAGGCTCTCCCTGTCTAGCATGCAGGCGAGCCTCTCCTAAGAAACCCTCGAGCTAGGATCCTGTCCCAGGTGGCCCCTCGGACCCCCGTCAGGTGGGCACCCCCACGGGGCCTGAGCATCACGGGGGATAGACGCCACCGGCCAGGCCCGTGCACGGCTCTGCTCTGTGTTCTGACGGCCATGTCTTCCGGGAATGCAGACCGAGGCAGCACGTCCCTCTGCATCCTGACCAGGCAACAGCCCAGAGACCCCACAGAGCCAGCCGCAGAAGGACAGAAACAGAGGTTTATTCAGAGACCCCCTTCCACACTGCATTTGATAAGCTCCCCCTCCAAACTCACTTTCAAAATGACCTGGCTGTCTTCCTACGCAGAGAGCCTCACTTAAAACAGCTTTTCTATATTTGTATCAATACATATGCCTCGGGCACTTCAGACTAGGAAAACCCTGCATAGCTCATTTTGTAACACAGGAAAAACACCGGCCTCAAAGGAGATTTTACTACCTATTGGAGCCTTTTTGCATTTATGGTAACGTGGGTTTTGCTCCTTTGGAGTTAAATTTGCAAATGGGTATTAATTTTCTAATGTCATGGAACTGACTTTTGTTGGGGTATGGAACATAACATCCAGGGTT
This sequence comes from Neomonachus schauinslandi, assembly GCF_002201575.2. NCBI lineage: Eukaryota > Metazoa > Chordata > Mammalia > Carnivora > Phocidae > Neomonachus > Neomonachus schauinslandi. Next base: position 137,369,565 of record NC_058412.1, read on the forward strand.
ATGATCCAAAGAGATAATTAATTGTTGGAGAAATGATTTAATACGTTGTAAATCCCTCTACCTCCATCCCTTAAAATGGGATGCCAAGAGCGATTAAAGACTCAGGACATATCACAGGCAAATTCACATGATAAAATTGTTGTAATCACTGTCTGTTGGATTAACCGGGCTCCGGGGCCTCGGCCTGGTTGTTCTAATCAGACGTCTCTCAGACGGCCGAGGGCGAGGAAGGCAGGCCGTGCTGCTAGGAATGACAGTTTGCACGTCTCACCCATCCTTTTAGGAAAACAATATTTGTCCTTTGTGAGGAGCTGCCTCTTCCTTTAATGTCCCAACCTGCAAGGGAAATAGACATGCGTAGTTGGCAAAGCAGGTGTCTGGGCCGGGATGCTCGTTAGCTTTCTTATAAGGTAAAACAAATTCCCCAGGGATTCAACTGACATCTGCAAGAGTGAAGAGAAAAATCCATGTTTGGGATGAAATTGACCAAATGAGACAGTCCGAAGCCGATGTGCCTGGCACATGAGGGTCTGTGAATGCGCTCGTGTGGGCCGGCGGCCCTGGCGTGTCCACACTCCAGGTCCCTGGGGGCAGAGCTAGGTTAGGATGGAGTTCTGCTCTCCGAGTGTGGATGCCGCTACCTATTACTGAAAACCAGGATGCTGTTTTAGGTAAGCGAATTTCCTACCTGGAGGAAAACAAAGAGCAGAACAGAAAGTGCTGGGGCCGTGGTGTCTCACCAAGTAGGTAAAAACGTTCCCATCAAAATACCCAAAGGAGAGGGAGAGCTATGTCTGCTGCTGGTCATTTTAAAGAAAGGAAGGAAGCAGAGGCGGTGTCTGTCGTGGAATCCTCAATCAGTAGCTTAACCACAGGGACCCCCCACTTTTGTTTTGCAACCTGTGTGCCTTCTATCTCCACTTGGCAAGCTGGGGGTGATCGCACCCACACCGGCAATGGATGCGCCAGTCAGTGAATGTAGATGGGTACAGGACCTCAGGCCAGCAACCCGCCTCTCTTGACCCCAGCAAGGGACCGTTGGGGAGCCAGTGGGCTCAGGGAAGCCTGCCCCGAACCCTCACGAGCCGGGCCCCACGAGCCGGGCTCCACGGGCTCATAACCTGAGTATGAATGAGCCTCGGTCTGCGAGTGGCTCCAGCGGCGGCCAGCATGGCAGAGACCCCCCCCAACGGTGTGGTTAACAGAGGACGAAGGCAGTGTTGGCTTCAAGACACCCCCTCGGCTGGGGTGTCACCGAGCTGCTGGCTCCCGGGCTTGGGTGTGGGTGGCCAGTGTGATTCTGGGCGGCAGCTGGAACGGTCAATCTGTAGACGAAATGCCACCATTTCGTGGTAGAAAACAGACCACGGCGTTTCTTGCCCCCTGCCCTGGCCTCAGCTAGCCTTGGTGAACCAGGCTTGAAAGAGTAACAAGGACTGTGCATTTCCTATGTGTGTAGCTATAGAATTTATTCCTCGAATCAGCGGGCATTTCCGGCTTCTTATGAAGGTGAAGGAAATAAGACACCTGGCAAGCTCTGCCTCAAGCCGCAGGGTCCACTGTGGTGGCCACGAGCCATGTGTGGCCGCTGATACTCGAAGCGGGGCTGGTCTGAATGGAGAGGGCCTCTAAGTGCAAGACACACTGGGTTTTGAAGACGTAGTACAAAAAAAGGAATGTGAAATAGCCCCCTAATAATTAAAAAATGCTGATTACTGTGAAATGATACTCTTTTACCTACATTGGGATAAATAAAAATCATTACAATTAATTTCATCTATTTACTCTTTTTACGTAGCCAGTAGAAAAGCTACCATTTCACTTGTGGCCCGGTCTCTTTGTGTGGCCAGCCGGGTTTAAAGGGACACTCCCTAGGACCACATCCAGATGTACGAGCAGGTGCATCTTTCCTTGCCCTAAGACGGTTCTAAAAATGAGCATCTGGGGAAAAGGCTGTTTCAAACGCCAGTTATTAGCAAAACTCTTTCCTATTTAACCCCCCTCCCCCACCCCGTGCTGGAGAAGTGTCAGCTCTGGGGGTTAGATGCAGGAGGAGTTCAGGGAGTCCATGCCCAGAGCCCCCATCGATGTTTCCCGAGAGTGGTGGGCTTGCTAACGAGGAGCCTACTTCCCTGTATTTTGGGCACAGGGGCCATGGAGGATCAGATCTTTTGTGCTGGGAGTTCTTAGAATGAGGAGGCCAAATGACTTGTATTGGATAGAGCAGATTGCTACATTAGCCTTGTTGAAAAGGCAGCCTAATTTCCATTAAGAAATGACTCCACTCCACCCCCATGAGAGGCAGGCTGAAGTTTTGGAGAAGAGTAGATCATGTAGATACATGGCTGAGCAGCTAAAAAGAAAAACACAATTTAATTTTTTTGAAACCAAGTAATTGGAAGAATGTATGATTAGTTAAATGGTCCTTTTAAAAAGCATGTTGTTTTGGGCGCCTGGGTGGCTCAGTTGGTTAAGCGACTGCCTTCGGCTCAGGTCATGATCTTGGAGTCCCGGGATCGAGTCCCGCATCGGGCTCCCTGCTCGGCAGGGAGTCTGCTTCTCCCTCTGACCCTCCCCCCTCTCATGTGCTCTCTCTCTCTCATTCTCTCTGTCTCAAATAAATAAATAAATAAATAAAATCTTTAAAAAAAAATAAATAAATAAAAAGCATGTTGTTTTTCATCCAAGAAGGGACAGAGAGATTTTTTCCTTCACCTTTTTCTTAGTATTTCCTACATTTGCTGAGTGGTTGCTTACACATTGGCTGTCTGCACCTCAGAGATTTTCTAGACTCAGTGATTTAGAAGCATGTGGTACAAGTTGACACAATTCTCTGAAAATTGAAACTGAGTTCAGTCACAAATGAACATATTTAATTTGATATTAAAATTTAATCATATTATTTAAAAAAAAATAAGTTGAAACCATAACTTCATTCTCAATAGAAACAATGTACTAGACGTGTCTGGTTTTAACCAGAATGAGCACCTCTGTTTTAGATTATGACCAGTAATTTATGAAGTTGATTCAGGATCACTTTGTAATGACCCTGGAAGCAAATGACTTTGGAGTTTGCAGCTGACCAGCTGACCTGCCTTCCGTTACCTAAAAGGGATTCGAAACACAGCTCCTAGCACTCAGCTTTCTGCATGTGCAAAACTGATAAAGTAGTATGTTAGGGAGAAAAAGACAGTGAAGAAATAAATATGGAAATTAGCAAAAAACCAGTATTGAGCATATGTCTTTATGAATAAGACTTAATCACACACTTCATTTTGCAAATACAAAAGGGCCTTTTGAAATGTATTAATTAAAGTTAAATGCTTTAGACAGGCCGCTTTGTAGGGCGGAGGTCCTCTCCTCATTAGCATAGCGTTAACGACAGCCTAGGAAATTGGGTTAATAAAGCTGGATATCGCAGCAGAGCGGCTGGGGTACAAATGGGCACGGACAGCCTGGTCCCCAGGGTGGCTGGCCTGCTGAGCAGAGCGTGTGGACCCCTATGGTGGCAGAATTCTGCGCCGTGCACCCACATCAAAGAGACAGACCCCAACACCAAGAGACAAACCCGTCACCTTTCCACAGGTCAGGAAGCAGCCCCTCCCACCAGCCTACTCACCCATGGCCCAGCCTCTTCCCCTGGAAACGGGTTGGGGGGTTGGTGTGGAGGTCAGCGGGGCTAGACGGGCCCCTCCCTGAAAACCCAGGCCAAGTGGGGGCCCTACTCGGTACAATTGCCTGTAAGCAGAGGGTGCGCGGAGGGTCTCCATCCAACTCCATGCGGGCCACATCCTGGCAGGGAGGTTCTGGCGTGAACGGTGGGGGCCGGGGAGTCCAGGGGCTGTATAGGGAACAAATTCCGCAGACTTGGAGGCAGTGTTGGCTCCGCTCACCTCTAGAGGTTCGCGCCTCTAGGCAGGCAAGAAAATTAACATAACACACTCTGACTGGAGAGAGCAGAAAAGCTACTGCCCAGGGTCTTCCGGTTTCATGGGCAGTCCAGCTCCTTTGCAAAGGACAGTTGCAGGCTGGGTCGGGGCCCATCAGGCCGCGGGGCTGCAGGGGCGATGGTCGCCGAGCCTCAGAGACGGGAGGTAACCGGGCGCCAGCGCCATGCGATGTCAGGAACACACCCAGCAGGAGCGGGCCCTGCAGTTTGGCCAGAGCCCAACGCGAGGGCCCCGAGCTGCCAAGCCAAGCTAAGCGCTCTCCCTGCGCTCCAGGAGAACCCGGCTGGCGCCAAGCAGGACCACTCCCCCGGGGTCACGCAGGTCCCCGCTCCGGCTGTAGTCCTGGTTTTCTTTTTCAGGGTGAGCGGCAGTGCCCGGACAAGCAGGGTTTGTCACCCGTCGGAAGGTTGCCCAGCGGGCGCGCTGCGGGCTCGGGGCGCAGATGCCAGTGCCCCCGCGCTGCGGCTCAATCCTGTGCCCAGACGTGCTCTGAGCTTCTCGCGGCCCTACGCGCGCGGTTGAGCGCGCACGGGCTGGAAGCGACGTCCGGCCGCCTTCTCCGGTGGGCGGGGTTCAGTCGGGGCAGGGTGACACGGTCGTGGGGGCAAGGGAAAATGCAGGACGCGTGCGGGAGGAGGGGCGGCCGGGGCCCTCATGGCTTCTCGTTACAGTGTTTGCAAAGCGCCGAGGGCGTCCCGGAGAAGGCGGTGCACTTGTCTGGGCAGGGCAGCGGGGCGCCCGCGGAGAAAGAGTATACAGCGGCCTGGCCGAAGGGCGCCAGGGGCGCAGCGGTCACAGGCGCCGCCAGGCCCTGGCCCTGGTTGAGGTAAGCCACGAGGCGCCGCATCTCGTCCAGGGCCTGCGCCTGCATGAGGATGTAGTTCTTGGCGAGCAGCAGCGTGGCGATCTTGGAGAGCTTGCGCACCGACGGGCTGTGCGCGTAGGGGATGACGGCGCGCAGCCCGTCCAGCGCGTCGTTCAGGTCGTGCATCCGCCGCCGCTCGCGCGCGTTTATGCTCAGCCGCAGCGAGCGCTGCTCCCGGGGCCGCCGCCGCGCGTCCGCCGCGCCCCCGGGCCCCCGCCCCCGCC
>NC_058412.1:137379603-137396154 GCF_002201575.2 Neomonachus schauinslandi
CCCCGCGCCGCCCCGTAGGCCAGGCCCGCCGTCGCCGCCGCGTAGCCGTGGCTCAGCGCCAGGTACGCGTCCCCCGACAGCGACTTGAGGTCGGCCATGGCCGCGCGGCCGCTCGCGCGTCGGTTCGGCTGTCGGTCGGTCCCCGCGCCTCCCCGCCTCCGCGCGCCGGGCCTCTCTGGCCGCCTCGGCCAAGCCTGCGGGCCGCCTCCTCCTCCTCTTCTCCCGGTCCTCGTCCTTCTCGGCTCTTCTCTCCCTCCTCCTCTCCTCCCCCACCCCTCGCCGCCGCGTGCAGGGCTGGGCCCGGGGGCGGGCTCGAGCTCCCACTCGCTCTGCTCCAGTTTTAAGGTGCGGGGGCGCCCGCTGGGACTTCGCGGCCATCCAATCAGAAGGGACTTGGTGACCGCCTCTTCTCGGAGCCTGGCTCCACGGGCAGCTGGCGCAGACCGACGGCCAGCCGGGTCGGGGGGCCGCTGGTATGGAGGGAGCTGGAGGTCTGGGTGGAGATGGAGTGGCTGCGGCTTTATGGGCTTCTCGGCCTCTCCGGTTGTCTCCTTCCGCCACCCGGGCTTGCCACCACAGAACGCTCGCGCCTCACGTGGGTCTTGTCTTGCGTTCCTCTGGCAGGAGCCGGCTCCCCCAGGCGCAGCGGTCCGAGCGGGGAGCGCGCAGCACAACCCGGGACACCGTGCCACGCGGGCCCGAGCAGGTGCGGAGGGCACGCCTGGGGCCCTCTGCCCGGGTCTGGGGCGCGCAGCCCCAGCTGGGTGCCCTCCCCGAGCCAAAGCACAGCTGTTCAACCGAGTTCGCAAACCGCTCACTCTGGCCACCAGCTCTGGGGCGCCAGGCGTGGAGGAACCATCAGGGACCTACCTCCCTGGCCCTCCAGTCCCGGCCACCTCCTTTCCCAGGGTACCTGCGTCTTGAAGTGATTTCCACGCTCTCCCCAAGTCTTAGTGATTTAAGGCAGGGATTGGAGTTATAGGACAAAACTTGTTTAGGATAAACCTCTTGGTTCAGTTTTCTGGAATTTCAAGTATAAGGGTTTCTCACACTTGTCCAAGTGCAGAGAGGGAATCTTCTGGTTTTCTACTTGCCAGGGCGCGGCCTCCATGGTGGAGTTGGGGAGGATGGCCAGTGAGAGACTGGGGGTGAGGGGGCTGTAAGTCTGGCCTGTGTCTCCTGCCAGGGACATTGGGGTGGCATCCCCAGGTGGGCTTTCTGGGGTATTGCCGGAGCACCTGGGGGGGGCAGCTGGGATGCATGATGTGGGATTCTGCAGTTCTCCCATTAGCCTGCAATGGGGTGGGGGCCGTGTGGTCACTGGGCACAGCTTCCTCAGTGGGAGGAACCAGCCGCCAGGGAAAGTTCCCGCGGCTGAGGGGAGGGCCTGGGGACTAAGGCCAGGCCTGTCTGAAAGGTTGAGAGGGGTGGCGGAGCCCTGAGTTTCTAACACACATTAAAGGAGCCCAGGAACAGCTCAAACGGGGGGTGGTAAGGAGCTGAGGGCAGCATGGCTCCGTCCTCAAACCCTGGGTGCGCTTGGAGAATACACTGAGGGAATGGCTTAACCCCTGGACGCCCTAGCAGTGCCCACAGCTGACTCTTCTCCTTGTTCTTGGACCGAAAACCACGAAAGCAATGAGTGCACAGCAGCTTGCAGGCCTTCTCCCGGAGTTTCCAGAGGTGCTGCTGGGGTGAAGGCCAGGACCCCAGACTTTCTCCCAGGTGGGGAGCTGCCCGGAGGCCCGGGAGCTGGAGAGGATGCTTGCTTGCCACCTCGGTCCAGAGACAAGGGTCACCCTGCCTCCAGCACGAGACCTTGGCAAAGTGGCTTAATGTCTCTGCTCTCCAGGTTCCTTCAAGGAGAGGAGAATGTTTTATTGAGTGCTTCAAGGAGAGGAAGTCCGTGTTTTGTTGAGTGCTCAGGGAAGGTGGGTAGGTGCTGTGCGCTTTTGTGGAGGGAATAGCTAAGAGTCATTTGCTCCCTGTAAGGTTCTGGAAATCCGGCAATGACTAGGATCCTGGCTCTCAGGGGCTTCTATGCTGTGTGCCGGTGTTTAGGACACAAAGAGAAGAAAGCAATCACGGAAAACTTCAGAGCCCCCTTGCTCTGGGCCTTGCAGAGAAATGAGTGGAGAGGAGCTGCGTGAAGGCTAACTGCCTGCCCATGCTGGAGCCTCATGTTTGCCCTGGCTCTGCGTTCAGGAGGGCAGGTCTCACCCACCAGTGCGTCCTGACTCAGAACAAATGTGGGTGGCAAGGGTTGGCAAGGATGAGAAGGGTCTGGGCTGAGCCCAGGTGCAGGCGGGTGCTGGGGACAGCCTGTTGTGAACAGGAGGCCATGATGTGAAGAGTGAGTGGGTGTTAATTCGGCCAAGGGGCTGGGGTGGGGGCATGCAGCCGTCAGAAGGAGCACCTTGGAGGACAGCAGCAGGGGGCCAGCGTGGGGCCAGGGACTCCAGGGTCGGGGGACCAGCCCCGCTGGGGAGTTTGGCCTTGGATAGAAGGACAGGAGCAGTCATTGAATGTGCTCAGGGAAGTGTTCTCAATAGACCACTGTGGTCAGGGGGCTTGGGGGCACTTCCTCCTGGGTGTCCCCCGAGGCCTGGCAGAGCAGTCAGGGGGTGAAAGGGGACGTGGAGAGAAGTGGGCTAACTGCAGAGGCACTCTGAGGCCAACAGGTGCATCGGATGATGTCCTGCCTCTGGGACTCAGGTTTGGATGGAGGAGATGGGGTTGAGGGGGGCAGTATGCTACGGACATCCTGAGTGTGGGGGCATTTGAATCACCCAGGGGGGTGTCAGCAGACTAGGTGGTAACTGAGCAAAGGTGAGGATGAGATTGGCTTTCAAAGTGTGGCCTGGATAGATACATACGATGGAGTATTCCTCAGCCACAAAAAAAAATGAAATCTTGCCATTTGCCATGACGCGGATGGAACCAGAGGGTATTAGGCTAAGCCGAGTAGTTCAGTGAGAGGAAGACAAATACCATGTGGTTTCACTCCTATGTGGAATTTAAGAAACAAGAAAAGGGAAAAGAGAGAGAGAGAGAGAGCGGCAAACAGATTCTTAGCTCCAGCGAGCACAGTGCTGGCCACCGGAGGGGAGGGGTCCGCGGGATGGGGTGGGGGAAGCAGGTGATGGGGGTGAAGGCGTGCACCTGTGATGAGCACTGGGCGGTTAAAATAAAAAATTAAAAAAAAATTAAAAGATTGACCCCTGAAGAAAGCTGGCCTGGAGCAGCGTCCCAGCCACGCTGCAGGTGGGCATCACCTGGGGAGATTAAGGTGTAGCCGGCCTTGGCCTGGGGCCGCGCATGGTTGGGATGTCTAGACCTCAGGCCCAGGCCATTTTCTGAATGGCCAGGTAACTAAGCCCCTTCAGCAGCTCGGAGGAGGACTGGAGGCAGGGGTGGGCCTGCGGGTGGCGGGCAGGACCGTGACACGGCCTTCACGAAGGCCCACCCGGCAGATGGTGCAAAGCCAGCTACAAATCCCCGGTAAAGCGCAGGGGGACGCACCGTTTTTGGTCAGCGGCCGCCACCTGCTGGCCGCCCAGGAGACTGCGCTCCACCCGCGGCCCCAGGGCGGCTCGGAGCTCCCGCGGCTGGAATCACGCTCTCTGGCCGCTGGGCTCCTGATGGGGGGCGGGGAGGGGGCGGAGGCTGGTTCCCGCTGTCTGCATGAAGTGGAGAAACCTGTCATGCTCCCCCCGGAATTCGCCATCCTGGGGTCCCATGCTCTCCCTGGCGTACTCCGCCTGATGAGCAGACCTGTCCCTTGGTCCCGCTTTCCCAGCGGCGGACCCTTCGCTCCCGCTTTCCCAGCGGCGGACCCTTCGCTCCCGCCTGCAGGGGCAGTGCAGGGTGAGGCCGCTCTGCACAGACTGTGGGGTCTCCTGGGGAGCCGCTCAGCCTCCCTGGGGCTGTTTCTGCATCCGTGAAGGGGGATGGGGTTTGTACTGAAGACTGCTCCAACCAATGGTGCCTCCTCCCTCCGGGAGCCACTCTGGGTCAAGCAGTGGTGGTCCCTGCACGCGGCCGGCCCCTCCGCCGTGGTCCGGTCTGGGCCTATTGGATGTCACAGCCCGCCAGTGGATGGTGCCCGCTGCCCTGTTGTTGGGTCTTGGGGAAGGGGGCCAGTGGGGTGTGTGGGGGTCCACATGGAGCGCAGTGACCTGGGAGCCAGGGGAGCAGGCTTGGGGGGCAGGGGGAGTGGGAAGGAGCACAGCTCTGAGTCGACAGAGCTCGCTGTGGCGTGGCCTTGGGTAAGCCACACACTTCCTCGTCTGCAAAATGGAGGGGCATCGAGACAGGGCAAGGAGAAGGACAGGGGAGGCTGCGGACCCTGTGGACACACTGAGTGGCTCCTCTGGGGGATTCCCAGCCTCGGGGTTGGAAGATTCCACCTATCGATGTTGAAAACCAGCCTTTGTGCTAGAGTTCCTGTCTCATAGTGCAGGGACTGTTCCTCATGCTTTATATCACTCAGGGCGCTTCAACAGCTTCTTTTCAAACATCACTAACAAAGAGCATATTTTATGTAAGAAGTCGCATTGGCTGGGACAGGGACATGGGGCGACTTGCACATAGAGCTACTGGGTTGTGGCCTCTTGATGGGGCGCATATAACACAGTCCCCTGGCACCGACCACCCCTCGAGTGTTTCTCATGACTCCCACCAGTTGGACCTTCAGATCCCCCACAGAGGTGGCACCTGCTGGCTATTCAGGAAGGATGTCTTGGAGGCAGGTGCAGCACGCATCAGCATGAACTTATCTCCCCAAACTGTCTCCTTCATTGGTGGCCAAGCCATTGACCTGGAGTGATAACAAGAGAACTAGTCAGCGTGGAAGCTCAGGGAGGGTTACTTTCTTCTGCTCTGCTCCCTCTTGTCCATCACCAGACGGATGCCTGGCTGATCTGATCTCTTTCCACTTAAAATGCCCAGCGGCCGTCACTCACCTGCGGGATAGAGACCCTGCTGCTTGGGGGCGCTCTGGGTCTTTCACACCTGCCCACCCCATGCTGTGAGCCTCATCCCAGCGTTGCCCCCAGCACCGGTGGGGGGGGGGGCACTGCATTGGTGCCAGGGATTTGTGATGCCGGAAGTTTCTGGTTTTAGAGCTTTGGCTTTAGACATCTGCCCACTTGGAACACCCCATAGGACTTGCCCATCCCATAGGACTGAATGCACCTCTTCCTCCAGGAAGCCTTCCTGACACCCTCCCCCCTGCCCCAGTTGGACAAGATGCTCCTCTGTTGTGCTTTATTAGGGGCAGTGAGCTTGGCCAAGAGACTCCTGACATTCAGTCGAGGCTCGTCACTTCCCTCTGGGAACAATCTGCACCCCTCACATTTAGATACAAGGCCTTTAAATTTCTTTGAAGCAAGGCCAGATTCCTTCATAGGGAAGCCGTTTTAAATTTTGTAAATAAATCTCAGGCGAAATATTCAGATATATGAGTACCTTTTTGGTTTTCCCTTTCTTACCGATTTCTTATTTTAGTACATTGTGGGCAGTGAACGTGGCTCACGTATATGATGGATTGAAGCTGTGTAGATGTATATATATATGTATAATCTATATTTACCTCAAATCAATCAAGTGCATGTATTGTGTTCTTCAAATCCTTCATATTCTTATTTTTTGCGTATTTAGTAGCTGCGGAGCTGTGACAGAATCTTACTGTGAGACTCACCCGAGCTAAATTGGACAGTGACAACCTCTGGTAAAGTCATTCTGTGGGGTGGGGGGTCAAGATTGTTCTGAAAAATTCACTCCCTAAAGACGTTACCATGATTACTTATTTTCTTTTTTGAAGCTTGCTTTAGGCTTTTTTTAAAAAAAGCAGTTTTAAAGTTTATAGAAAAATTGTTGGGAAAGTTTAGTTTCTGCTTACTGCCCCCACCCCACCCCCGCCCATTATTAACATGGTGTATGGACAGTCCATGTGTTCCAGTTGATGAACCAGTGATACATTATGATAACTGAAGTCCGTTGCTTACATTAGCCTTCACTCCTTGTGCTGGACATTCTGTGGGTCTTGACAGATACATAAAACATGTATGTACCACACGGAATAGTTACAGGGCCTCAAAAATCCCCTCCCCTGTGCCTACCTATTTGTATTTGTCCCTCCCTCCCTCTCTTTCCCCAGATTTCTGTAACTATCTCATGTGGTTAATTTTTGTAAAGTTTGTAAAAATCTTTTTGGTGAAACATGTACATTTCTCAGTTGCTGGGTGTAGTGTTTTGTATAAGTTAATTTGGTCAAATTCACTGATTGTATCATTAAAGATGTCTACATAGTTACAAATATCTCTGTTTCTTCTGTTAGTTGTTGGCAATTATCAATGAAGTTGCTATAAATATCCATGTGCTTGTAACTGATAGCACAGAAATACAAAGGATCCTAAGAGACTGCTGTGAATAATTGTATACCAACAAGTTGGACAGCCTGAAGAAATGGGGAAATTCCTAGAAACATACAGAAACAAATTACTGAGATTGAGGCATAAAGAAATAGAATGTCTGAACAGACGAATCACTAGTAAGGAGATTGATTCAGTAATTATGAACCTCCCAAAAAAGAAAAGCCCAGAACCAGATGGCTTCAGGGGTAGATTCTCTTGGATGTTTAAAGAAGAATTAACATCGATCCTTCTCAAAATCTTCCAAAAAATGGAAGAGGAGGGAATTCTGCCAAACACATTTTGCAAGTCCAGCATTACCCTGACACCAGGTAAGGACACCCCAGGAGAAGAAAATTACAGGCCAATGTCCCCAGTGAAAAAGAAATTAAAGGCATCCAAATCAGAAAGAGAAAAGTGAAACTGTCTCTAGAAGATAACGTGGTATTACATAGAGACCTTCCATGACTTACGATGGGGTCACATCCTGAAAAACCCGCCATAAATTCAAAGTATCGTAAGTAGAAAATGCATTTAATATGCTTCACCTACCAAACATCATATCTTAACCTAGCTCACCTTAAACGTTCTCAGAACACTGACATGAGCCTACAGATAGGGCAGAATCATCTCACACAGACTATTTTATAATGAAGTGCTGAATATCTGATTTATTGAATACTGTATGGAAAGTGAAAAACAGAATAGTTGACTGGGTGCAGAAGGGTTGTAAGTGTATCTGTTGTTGACCTTCCTGATCACGTGGCTGCCTGGGAGCTGCTACTGCCCAGCATCGCAAGGCAGGACCCGACCGCATGTTGTTAGCTGGGGGAAAGATCAATACTCAAAGTGCAGTTTCTACTGAGTGTGTATTGCTCTCACACCATTGTAAAGTCAAATAATTATAAGTCAAGTCTGTATCGAAAATCCTAAAGACTCTGCTAAAGAACTGTCACAGCTAATAAAATAATTTGGGAAAGTTGCAGGATACAAAAGTAATACACAAAAGTCAGTTGTGTTTCTTTTTTTTTTTTTTTAAGATTTATTTATTTTAGAGAGAGAGAGAGAGAGAGCATGCAAGTGGGGAGGGGCAAAGGAGAGGGAGAGAGAATCTCAAGCAGATTTCCTGCTGAGCATGGAGCCCAACTTGGGGCTCAATCTCATGACCCTGATATCATGACCCTAAGATCATGACCTGAGCTGAAACCAAGAATTGGACATTTAACCAACTGAGCCACCGAGGCACCCTCAAAATCAGTTGTGTTTCTATACGCTAACAACAAACCATCAGAAAGAAGAATTAAGAAAATAATCCCATTTACAATTGCACCAAAAAGAATAAAGTACCTAGGAATAAATTTAACCAAGGAGGTGACAGACCTGTACTCTGAAAACTATGACATTGATGAAAAGCTATTGAAGCAGACACAAATAAATGGAAAGACATTCTGTGCTCATGGATTGGAAGTTACTATTGTTAAAATGTCCATACTGTCCAAGACCATCTATAGATTCAATGCAATCCTTATTAAGATTCCAATGGCATTTTTTACAGAAACAGAAAAAAAAATCCTAAAATCTGAATGGAGCCACGAAATACCCTGACTAGCCAAGGCAGTACTGAGAAAGAAGAATAAAGCTGAAAGCATCATGCTTCCTAATTTCAAACTATGTTACAAAGCTGGTAATCAAAACAGTGTGGTCCTGGCATAAAAACAGACACATGGACCAGAGGAACAGAATAGAGATCCCAGAAATAAACCCACATATATATGGCCAATTAACTTGTGACAAAGGAGCCAAGAATATCCAATGAGGAAAGGAGAGTCTCTTCAATAGTTGATGTTGAGAAATTTGGACAGCCTCATGCAAAAGAATGAAACTACTCCCCTATCTTACACCATCCACAAAAATCAACCCAAAATGGATTGAAAGGCCTGAAAACACAAAACTCCCTAGAGGAAAATACAGACAGCAAGCTCACTGACACTGGTCTTGGTGATGATTTTTTTTTGGATTTGATGCCAAAAACAAAGGCAAAAATAAACTACTGGGACTACATCAAACTAAAAAGCTTCTGCACAGCAAAGGAAACCATCAACAAAATGAAAAGGCATGCTACAGAATGGGAAAAAGATATTTGCAAGTCATATGTGTGATAAGGGGTAATATCCAAACTATATAAAGAGCTCATACAACTCAATAGAAAAAACACAATCCAATTAAAAAATGGACAGAGCCCTGGCCTCGGATTCTGGAGGAAGCCGAAGTTGGCCTGCGTTCCCCACTGCTGCTGGCACCCTGTCTGCTCTGGGGCCCAAGGACAGCGGTGGGTCCAGCTGTGCAGTTCCTGGCTTGCTCAGCCACCCTGACGCTGCCTGGAGCTGGCAGGGAAGGCAGCAAGGGAGGGCCGTGAGCACCGTGATGGCAGAGCTGGTGTGGGAGTCCTGGAGGCAGAGTCTGGAGAGGCTGGAAACAAGATCAGTGCCCCTGGGCTGAGGTGTCTCTGCTGCCAATGTAGGACGATATGGAAATGCCACTCGGGCTCCCTGACACCTTCCTTTCTTCACCAGGGAGTGCTGGGAGATTTCTCCCAATTTCTTGCCTTTTCTTTGGGGAAGGGTATGCCCTGGCCCACCTGTGAGGGGCCAGCCACCCTTGCATCCTGTCACACAGCGGTAGGTAACCAAGACAGCCCCCTGCCAGTCTCCCGCTGCTGTGTGGGGCCCCCACGTTTACTCTCCCCCAGTAATGAGGGGGATCCTGGTAAAGCACCTCAGGGGAGTCCCTGCTGTGGCCCCCTTACTCAGAATAAAACTGTGGCCCACCTGGCCCTTTGCAATGGCCGCTGGCTACCTCTCTGAGCTGGGGAGAACAGCAGCCTCATCCCACCTGGCCCACTCCCACCTTTGCCCAGGTGGGCCCTCAGCCCTGGACACCTACCTGCAGGCAGAGCTTTGCCTGCAAGGCCCATGCTGTCCCCCGCCTGCCCCCCCATCCTGCTCAAACTTCTCTCCTCTGTGTCCCCTGCCTGCCCCTATGCCATTAAGCAGCCGAGCTGTGCTGGTCCTGGCTGGCCACCTGCCCCCTTGCCCATGCTCTCTGCAGGCACTTGGAGATCAGGCAGTGGCTGTCCTGCACTTGCTGAGGACACCTGAGTGACCATGCCCTGAGCCCCTGCCAAACACCTTACAGGTGTTGGCATGAGTGGGGGGCTCTGTGTTGTGGTGCTGATGGGAAGATAGCCTGGGTGTCCAGGGCCCTAGGTGGAGGGTAGGACGGCCCCAGTCCCCTCCCCCACACAGCCCCACCCTTCCCCGCCCCTCCCCCAGGGCTCCTACGACTGGCAGGGCTGAGGGGGGTGGCCCACTAGGGGCAGTCCTCCTTCTGGCCTCCGGGGGGCAGCAAGCCCCTGGGTTTGTGTGTCCAGCAGGCAGTTCCAGGGGAGGTCTGGGGGCCGCAGAAGCATGGAGTCTGAGTATGTCCTTGGCTGCTTTGGGCCACACCTCAGGCCCTGGACCCTCTGGAGTAACTGGGACACAGCCGGGAGGGCCCCCTGCCTGCGACCACTGGTCCCTGCACCTCGCTCTGTTGCGGCAGCCCCCCCTTGCCCCCCACCTCTCTGTGTCAAGGTGAGGTCCAGTGAGGTCCAAGGTGAGGGGGGGGACTGCAGGCACCAATAGCAGTTCTGGGCCTGGGAGGGGGCACCACGGAGGGGGAAGGGCTGTGGGGAGGGGGCAGAGGCATGCCTGCGGGGCCCGAGGAGGCCCAGCCTGATGCCCAAGGACTGCAGGGTCTGGCTGCAGGTGGGATCTAGGCCCAGGAGGCTGGGGATGGCCCCAGGTGTAGAAGGGATGGGCCTCAGAAGACTCAGCGCCCAGGAACCTGGGGCCAGGCCACTGGCAGCCCACGCTGGACCCCCAGCTCTTCTCCTCACCTGCAAGATGGGTAAACCAGCGCTGGCCATGGCACCTGCTTCCTGCGGGCTGTGCACTTAGGTGAGTGTAGTGACAGGTGCGCACCACGTGTCCCGTGCTCTTCGGTGGGTCGCCCTTATTGGGATGACTGCAGTGTGGACCCAGGTGCCCTGCCCAAACGCCCAGGAAGGCCTCACTCTTCCCCATCTGTAAAATGGGGTAGCAAGGCTGAGGGTTGCCTGGAGAGATGGTGGCAGGTCAGCCTCCCACCTGGGTGTCCCCTCTGCTTGGTCCCTCAGCCCTAGCCACACCACTGTGGACTTCAGTCTGAGCCCTGCCACTGTGGCAGGCTGTCCGGACATAGAGACCCAACACTGGGTCAGTGGGGGTGGCCATTTCTCGCCTTGGCTGCACACAGCAGGTGGGTGCTGTCCTGGCCTCAGAGAGCCCACCGCGGGCAGCACGCAGGACCCTGCCCTCCACTGGCGCCCCCATGGCCGACAGGACACAGCGCTGGCTCACAGGCCAGCCTGGTCTCCCTCTCCTGAGCCGTGCTGGACGGCGGGCCCCATGCGGGCCAAGCGGTCACCAGCACTGGCTGCCGTGTCTGTGTGGACGCCTGCAGGTGGCTTCTTGGTCCCGTCTGGGCGGTGGCTGGTCGGCTGTGCTGCGAGGGACGTCTGTCTGGCCCTGGCCCTGTGGAGTGTGGCAGGTGCGCCTTTGCCGTCCTCGACGAGTGGGCCCTCCTCCCGGACCGAACGTGGATCCACCTGAGAACTGTCGCCTTATCCTCTGTGTTAGGGAGCCCTCCCCTCCCGGACAAGGCGCCTGCAGCTTCACCGTGGCTCGTTTTCCCCACCGCGTTGTGCCATCTTCAGGACACGCCCTTTCCCCCCCTCCCTGTGGCCCCTCCTCTCGTCCCACGTCCTCTGGTTCCTTCCTTTCCTCTTTCCCTGGGTCACTTTGGACTGTTTACAGCGATTCCATTTTTACCTTTACTATTGGCATATCGGACATGCCTCCGGGTTTCACACTCGGGTGGCAGCTCTGTCCGGGGTTCAAGCGCACCCTCTACTTCGGTGTGTGCTTTGCACACCCGCGACCGTGTACTGCGCCCCCCGCCTTGGCACCACTGTTGCTCGGCCTGTGGTGTGTGTGCGCCAATGGATGAACCCATGGTGCATCATGAAGAAGTCGGCTTTAAACACTCGATGATCTTCCGAAAATAAACAATAAAACAGTATTTTAATGTTACCCGCGTGTTTTCCATGTCCACCCCGCCTTGTCCATCTGTGTGGACCAGTCTGGTGTCATTTCCCCGGTGCCTGAAGGACTTTGATTTCTCTTTTCCTGAGAGCCTGCTGGTGATAACTTGTCTGAATTTTTTTGTTTGTTTAGAAAGTTTTATCTGTGAAGATATTTTTGTGCGATGTAGGGTTTTAGCTGGACAGATCTTCTTTCCCTTTGGGTACTTTAAAGATGCCGCCTCTCTGTGTTTGGCCTGGATAGTGTCCCCGAGAAGTCACTGTACTCCGACCCCGTCCCGCTGTGGGGGATTCGTCTGTTTCCTTGACTGCTTGAGGTCTTTGTCGCTGGTTTTCAACGGTCTTATTAGGATCGCAGTGCCGTGGTTTCTTTATGTTTATTCTGCTGCTGGGGGGCAGGGGTGTTGGTCTTCTTCAATCTCTGGATTTTCAACAGATTGGGAAAACTTAATCAGTATTTCTTAGGGCATATATTTCCTGTCCCTCCACCACCTTCGTATGGGCCCTCGTGTCACAGAGATCCTTTTTTTCAGTGCGTTTTCCCCCCCCCGTGGGCTTCATTTTGGATAGTTTCTGTTGCTATGTCTTCAAACTCACTTTTTTCCCCCTTTGCGACGTGCAATTTGCGGTTAGTTTTGTCTATTGTGTTTCTCACTTCAGAGGCTACAGTTTTCATGTCTGGAATGAAAAGACCCTTTGGGCCTTCAGACTTCATTCCTCTGGTTCCCACCACCTTTATGCTCCTTTTGACGGGTGGACTCTCCGCCTGAGTCCCCGCCACCCGCCCATGCGTCCCCGGCTGCTTCCTGTTTCTCCTGCTGGGGTCAGGCTTCCCCCGGACGCTGACTTGTGGGTGCTAGACGTGCGTGAGGAGACTTGCTCTGTTGTGCAGCTAAATCAGTAGGATCAGGTTGACCCTTTCCAGGCTTCCTTTTATGTTGGTGGGGCGCCCTGGAGCACTCTGTGGGGCTCATTTACCCCCAAGAGTCCCTCTGGGGCCACACCTGATGCCCCTTGCTAGGGATGCAGCTGGCCCCGGCCCCGCATGAGTCCCGCCACCATCTCTATCCCGGGGAGTTCACGCTGCATGAGCAGACCAGCATCTGCCCCAACCTCGGGGCCCCTCTGCAGATCTCTGGGGCTCCCTCCGGATGGCCCTCAGGTGCTTGGCCCTAGGGCTTCCCATTGCCTCCACCTCCCGGATTCTGGCCCCTGTATCCTCTGCTCAGAGATGCCCTTCCTGAGCTGCAGTGTGGGACCGTCCCCAGCCGGAGAGCTGGTAGCCAAGGGCCCCGAGATTGACTTTTCTCCCTCGAAGAGCACAGCCTGCCTGGTCCAAGGTCTGGTGCAGGAAAGCTGATGCTCCGGGGCTGCTCATTCGTGGGGGTTCGTGGAGAAAGGGCTGGTCTCCCTGCTGCCCCTCCCCCTGTGCCAGCCAGAGTCTGGCTGCACTTTTGCCGTGCTTCCTTCCACTGGCCCACCACCTGGGAGCTAGGGGCTTCTGAGTCCGTGATATTTGTGGAACAAGGGAGGCAGAAGCTCTGCTGACACTGAGCTCTTTGCCAGGCACTGGGTGACCTCATTCCCCTCCTCTGTGGGGGGTCAGCTTGCCCAGCGTCACATGGCCCTTCGGGCAGAGCTGGGGCTTGGGTTGCCATCTGTCTGGATGAGGACGGGATAAAGTGCAGCCCCAGGCTTGCGACCTGGGACCTGGGATCCAGAGTCCTGGGCTGGGGGGAGCTGCACTCTCATCTGGGGGGGCCTGGGGACCTGGACACAGGGCTGCTTGGACCTTCTGAAGGCCCGTGGAGGAGAGGAGCTGGTCTCACCCCAGCTTCTCCTTCCAAATGTCACCAACAGCATAAGACCCTGCCCTGGGCCGGCGAAGCTGCCCCTGACCGTGTCCCTCTCTGGCTGCCCTTCCTGGCCGCGGTGTCCCGGGCAGCCTGCGTATCTGAGAAGGCATGGACGCCTGGAGCAGGCGGGGACCCCTGAGATGCACCAAGAGCAGATTGAATGTGTCTGTTGCTGATTCTTATTCCCGTGGCTCCCATGTTACCGCACAAATGATTTTGCACTTGGTTGAGATTAAATATTCATACACAGAAAATTAAAAAAAGAAATATTCCAGGCCCCCAAACAATTGCTTATGTTACAGTTAAAAAGCAAAGAAGGAAATGTTAGAGCAAGTGTGTTGGCTGCAGCCTTGGGGGTCAGGACGGGAGGTGCCCCTGGCTGGGGTGTGCGGGAGGCTCGGCCCAGCCCACGTGTTCCTTAAGTGGGTGTTTGCTGTTTATCAGGTGAGATTGGCTGGTGGGGGAAGGGGTCTCGCTCCTACCAGACCCACAAACACGAGGAACGTGGCCCACAGCCCCTCCCCCATTTCTGTGGGGTGGGGAGGGGGGTCTCAGCAGCACAGAGTGAGCAGGCTGGGGGTTGGGGGCCCAGAGGCCGGTGTGCAGGACAATGACTCCGTGGTGGCCTCAGCTGCCCGGTGCCAAATGCACACCTGTCTGGCTTCTCTTTGAGCTTTGACCTTCCTTAGAGCTGGGACCTGACCACTTGGAATTGAAGGAGTCTCGACTAATTCAAACTGGTTTAAGAAGAAAAGGGGTCTCTGAGTTTGCAGTTATGTGAACCAAGGACGGCTTCATGCACTGCTGGATCTAGATGTCCTGACGATGACGCGAGGGCTCGCTGTCCCCGGTCTTTCAGCTTTGTTCTGCTCTGTGCTGACTTTACTCTCAGGCAGGCAAGTCCCCGAGTGGCAGAAGCTGCAGCCTGACCTCTTCCCAACTCAGCTGACCCAGCAGGAAGCAGGTACTTCCTTTCCCCTCCAGCACCTGCTTCTCTTGGCCTGGATATTCTGTGTCGAGTGTCATTCCCTACTCTTGGTCCTTGTGGTTTGGTTGGCTAACACCCCACCCCACTCGAGAGCTGGACACCCACCCACCTCCCACACACGAGACCAGCTCAGTCCAGTCCAGTGAGCGCCAGCACCTGGGCTGTGCCAAGGCCACCGATGAGGGCTGGTCCCTAGAGCTACCCCAACCTAGATTGATCATCCACCTGTGGGTCCCCCTCCTCTCCATGCAGGCCCCTCCACCCAGTCTGGAAGGTGGCAGGCCCTGGCGCAGGGGAGGACTGGGGGAGGTTGGAGAGTCACTTGGCTGGGCTAGTCCCAGGAAGGCTTCCTGGAGGAGGTTGCATTGGGAGGCACCCTATTTGAGCAGAGGGCTGCTGTCTTGCTGGGGACAGGCCCACACTGATGCTGGGAGCCACAAGCCTCCCTTCCCCGTGCTCTACATCCCTCCCCCTTCCCTGGGTCCATCCTAGTGAAAGGGACAACGTCAATCAGACAAAGTTTCTACTGTCAACCCAAGTCCTGCTTCATTCAGCGGGAAGGGCAGCGGCAGGGGAGAAGACGCAGGCTGTGCGCCTGTGCGCGAACCTTCCGGCACAGAACAGCGGACTGCCCGGGTGCAGGGGCCCTGCAGCAGGAGGTGAGGCCGCTGACCCTGGGCCAGCACGGTGCGCGGCCGCCCACCCACCTCGAGGCGCCACGGAGGCCAGAGCTGCTCCCCGCGGTGGCGCCACCTGGTGGGGACGGACGGGTACAGCCGCCTCCGTGCGAGTTCTCAGGTTAGGCGAAACGGGTGGGAAATCAGCACTTTTTCGCAATTTCGGCGTAAGTTGAGACTCCAGAACGACGTGAAAACCAGATGGTGCAGCACAGGGATGCCAATGAGCTGGAAATGCCGCCAGACTGCACATAAGCACACGTGTGCGTGCCCCATGCGGTCCCTTGCTGTGGGGTTGCTGACCCCCGGCCGAGGCTCTGGGCGCCCTGCCGCGGGGCACCGCCCGGTGCTGGCCACGTGTCCCCGCGGTGTTGTCGGCTGGCAGGGAGCCCACCCCGGGCTGCCCAGAACTGGGAGTTCGGCAAAGAAGACATTGCTGCAGTTTCTTCTGTGGGCCGAGGCCACGTGCTGCGTGGCTGATTTAAGACTGTGTCCGGCTCCGGGCCCTCAGCTGGGCCTCGCGGCTGATGCGCTGACCTCGTTCAGCTGAACACTGCCATCGCGAAGCTTCGGTGGCTGTGACATGCTCCTCGGCGTCCCTGCCCCTCGCTCCTCTCCGGGGGACCTGTGAGCCAAGTCCCTCTGCGCCACGGCCCTCGTGCCGTGTTCGTGGCCTGGCTCTCTGTGGGCCCACCCCACTGCTCCCCGGGTGAGGGACCCCATGGTGGCCCTATCCCCTTGTCACACTGGGCAGGGCCCCGGGCGAGCGACTGAGGGGTCTTGCCTGGAGGGCGCGTGAGCCGCCGGCGGTCAGTGGACGTTGCCGGAAACGTTCTCAGTTCGGTCCGGTTTCCTTTCAAAGTCCCTCGTTTCCCAGCAGTTTCTGTGCTGCAAGAGGGGGAGCCGTGGTTCAGGTCGGGCTGTGGGGGGAGGGGTGGGTGGTTTAGGGGTGCTATTTGACTTGCATTCTCAGGCACCCCAAGTTTTCTTTCCCACTGAGGATGAGCACAACACAAAGTGCCCTTGGAGAAATTTTTATTTTTTTAGATGAATAAAAATTGGAGTAACCAATGGAAATATTTTGGCCGTGAAAACAGTGCGTGCTGGGTAGAGTGTGAGGTTCCTAAGTGCCCCCAGACCCCCATGTTTGGTAGACCTCACCTCCTCACGCTCTTGGGCCCCGGGGGAGTGGCCTCACCCTGATGCGGGCAGCCCCGCCCACACCCAACAA
The DNA here is from genome assembly GCF_002201575.2 of Neomonachus schauinslandi. NCBI lineage: Eukaryota > Metazoa > Chordata > Mammalia > Carnivora > Phocidae > Neomonachus > Neomonachus schauinslandi. Next base: position 137,395,951 of record NC_058412.1, read on the forward strand.
TTCCAGCCCCTCAGAACACCTGCCTGCAGAGTGGAGGTGTGCAGAGAGAAAGCAGACTCCCTGGGCTGTTAGCAAAGCCAGGCTCCTCCCCTCCTCCCCCTCCTCTCGCCTCCCTCCTCCTCTCCTTCTCCCCCTCCCCCTCTCCTTCTCCCCCTCCCCCTCTCCTTCTCCCCCTCCCCCTCCTCCCGCCTCCCTCCTCCTCTC
>NC_058412.1:137396254-137439430 GCF_002201575.2 Neomonachus schauinslandi
CCCCGACACCCCCCTCCTCCTCCCCATCCTCCTCCTCCTCTCCCCTCCTCTTCTTCTCCTTCCTCTCCCCTCCCCCTCCTCCCCCCTCCTCCCCCCTCCTCCCCCCCTCCTCCCTGGGCCAGCACTCCTTGCTGGGCCTCAGGCCTCCCTCTGAAGCTGTTGGCTCTCTGAGTACAAGAGAAAATGTCCTCTGCCTTTGGCACAGTGTGCTCACAACAGTGCTCCGTGGTTCTGGAAGGAATGTTCCGGAGTGAGCCCCAAAGGCCCCAAGAGTGCTGGGCAGGGCTGAGGGGGCCCAGCGAGCAGGGAGAACGTGGCCATGGCAGGGGCTTCCTGGTGGGGCCGGGAGGGGAGACCCACTAGCTGAGCCTGTGTGCAGAGGAGCTGGCCTCGAGGGAGAACATGGCCGCCTTGCTCGGTGCCTCGGGTGGGTTGCGATGCTCCGGTCACTTAATCTCGCTCTCAGCCCAGCCCGGCTTGCAGCCGCCGACAGCCGCTGCATCAGCCACTGGAGCAAGGAAGCAGGGCAGCTGGGGTCCCGCGTGATCTGTCAGTGCAGAGGCTTGCCGCCTGCAAGCACGTGTCCCCAGGACCCCTGACGGGGGTCAGAGTGGCCCCGGGCTTGAGCAGAGGTGGGTCGTCTCCCGGCTCCTCGCTGCTGGCAATCTCTGCCTCAGCTCCTGGAAGCTTTGCCGGCTCTGGACCTCCATCCTCACCCGGCCTCCTCCCTGGGCGCCGTGTGTCCCATGTCCCCTTCCTACCAGGACGGCCACACAAGGGCAGGGAGACTGCATTGGCCTAACTCCCTCTGCAAGGACCCGAGTTCCAAATGAGCTTGCATTCTGAGGGCCTGGGGCTCAGGACTTGAACAGGTGAATTTTTGGGACACAATTCCGCTCATGAGGGGGAGGCCTGCCCCGTGATGGGGCGGAGACTGGTCCCTTCGCTACTGGGGTTACCCTGCCGCCCCCGCTCTCCACGGAGCTTCTTTCTGCATTCCTCCTTCATGCACTGTCCCCCAATTCATTCATTCCTCCCTCATGCACTGTCCCCATTCATTCATTCCTCCCGCATGCGCTGTCCCCTAATTCATTCATTCCTCCTGCATGCACTGTCCCCATTCATTCATCCTGCACATGTTCCCCCTATCCCTCATTCATTCATCCTGCACACAGCATTCCCCTTGCCCAGCCTGTGCTGGCCCCTTGCTGGGTGTTGGGGCTCAGATAGCTGAGTGCAGTGGGTGGCAGGGCCTGGCGGGCAGGGCCCAGGAAATTTGGGGTCCTGCTCCTGCAGAGTAGCCTTCCTTGACCTGTCCAGTCCCCAGAGCTGGCCCTCCTGGCAGTTGAGCCTTGTCGGAAGCTGGCGGGACCAGGATCCCACTGCACTTCACTTCCAGGCCCACCAGAAAGCAGGGAGAGGGGTCAGCCTTTATCTGCCCCCACAGAGGCAGGACCAGCTCAGAATTTGCCAGCCTGGTACAAAACAAAAATGCAGGGCCCTTTGTTCAAAACTGATGACTCAGTGTCTGACAGTGACTGCAGAGCCGTGAGCCATTCAACCTTCCGAGCTCCGAGCATGGGGTGACGGAGCGAAGAGCGACTGCCCAGCCGCCTGCCCAGGAGGCCCGGGTGGGGGGTTCTTGCTGGAACTCGGCGATACAAGGAAGGACCCACAGGCCTGGTCCAAAAGGGGCACAGAGGAGCTTGTCAAGGAGGGGCCTTTGTCAGAGCCCCTGTTTCAGCACCCAAGCAGTGGGACCACAAGGCCTCATCCCAGGTGGAGCTTGGACGATGAGGAGGGATGAAGCCCATCGGGGAGTTTGGGGTGTTCCTCGCCCTCCCACCTGCCTACATGGCACGCCTTGTTGTTAACAGTAACTCACATGCCGTGCATTTCAACCACTCTAAAGTGTATAACTTGTCAGCAGTTAGTGCAACAGCACTCTGTCTGGTTCCAGACATTCCATCACCGCAAAAGGACACCGTCCCTACCAGCAGCCCCTCCCCACCCCTGGCCCCCCGGATCCACTTCCTGTGTCTGGGTCGGCCTGCTTCGGGCCTTTTGTGCACATGGAATCACACACCAGACAACATTTTCACCCCAAATCAGACAACTGCGTGAGGCTGGCCGAGGGTGGTGAATTCCAGGGCCCCTTCTCCGAGACAGCAGCTTATTAATGTGGTAATTCATCCAGCAGCTGCCTAGGAAGCTAACTGACTCCATCTCTTACTATGTGTCCCCCCTTTTAAGGCAGAGGGTCATTTCTCTGGGGGAAAATTCATGTTGCTTTGGTTTTCCTGATCTCGGGATGTGTGTGGGGGTGCTCACCCCAAAGAGCCGGGAGGGGCCCACGGTCGGTTGCTGGCCTGGCTCATGGAGATAGATGGAGTTAATCCAACGCTGTTGAATTGGGTTCACAATCCGTGAGGGCTCTGGCAGCCTGGGGGGAGCGGCTCATGCACCCACTCTCCGAGGGGTCTGCCCACCAGATTGCCCTAATGTGGCATGAAATTAAAGTGGGAAGCTACTCAGCATCAGCATCTCTGTTCTCCTTCCCTTCCTCTCGCCTCGTGATGAAGTCCTGTGTGGGGAGTGGTTTGGGCCTCCTGCCTTGGTGCCTTCCTTCCACGCGCTGGAAAGCCCACACAGCCCTCTGCTAGCCTGGTCTGGAGCATGGGGTGTCAGGATGGGGAGCCCCCACACCTCCTGCTGCTTCCCCCCGGCTGCTCTGCTTGGGGGTACCCCCTTCTCCAGGAGTCTCGGACACCTGCCAGGTGTAGGTGTAGAGACACCTGCAGACACAGGGGCCCGGCAGGGCTGGCCAGGCCCGAGCTGGCTCCTTCCAGCCTTGTCCTGGCCGGTGGGAATGTGGGTGGGGTCGGCCCTGACAGGTGTGACGTGTGACGTGTGACGGTTGGCCGCGTGATGGTTGGCAGGAGAGATGACAAGTGCTCCCCCACCCAGAGAACACGTGTTTCCCTAACCTGCTGTGTGTAGCTCCAGGAAAGGGGCTGTTTCAGGGAGCGGGATGTTCCTTCTGCATTGTTTTAAAAGATTTTATTTATTTCTTTTAGAGAGAGGGAGTGCGCATGTGTGTGTGAGAGTGGGGGAGGGAAGGAGCAGAGGGGGAAGGGGAGGGAGAGAGAATCTCAAGCAGACTCCCCATTGAGCACAGGCCCCAACACAGGGCTCGATCTCACAACTCTGAGATCAGACCTGAGCCGAAACCTGGAGTTGAACACTTAACCCACTGAGCCACCCAGGCTTTTTAAAGGCTCTTTCTGCTTTTTAAAAAGCTTGATTCTCTGGGGCGCCTGGGTGGCTCATTCGTTAAGCCTCTGCCTTCGGCTCAGGTCATGATCCCAGGGTCCTGGGATGGAGCCCCACATTGGGCTCCCTGCTCCGCGGGAAGCCTGCTTCTCCCTCTCCCACTCCCCTGCTTGTGTCCTTGCTCTCGCTGTGTCTCTCTGTCAAATAAATAAATAAAACCTTAAAAAAAAAAAAGCAGCTTGATTCTCAGAATGCTGGGGAAGTGGGTTCCGGAGAAGAAGCTGCCCCTACTTACAAACACAGGGAGACACTGAGCAGAGCCCCACGAAGACACGCAGGTCATCTCTCTACTTGTGATGATCTCATTCATTTCCGGGGAGGGCTCAGAATGCTTCCAACCCCCAGGTCGTGCCCCTGGCTGTGTAGCCCCCAGCCCCGACATGAGCCCGCACGCTCTGCTACCCGGCCCCCCACCCCGCACATCCCAGTGACAATAGCTGCTGGACCAGCGGCTGCAGGATGCGGTTAACCCCCCTCCGCACCCTGCGCACCTCCACTGCACACAACACTCCGAGGGCAGTGACTGTGAGCTCTTTGTGCGCAGGGCTGCCCCGGCTGGGGACAGGGGGCTGCGCGGGGCGGGCGAGCCTCCCACAGAAGCTCCCCCTTGCCCCGGGTTCTCCTGGAGCCGCTGGCTTCTGTCTCTGCTCCCTTGTTTGAGGTTATCGACTAACAATTCTCTTTGGCCCCATAGGGAGCTGGTCTGAGGTTGTTTGAGCACAGAGGCTCAATGAGGAAAAATAAATATTTCATGGTCTGGACCAGTGAGGGAAGAAAATAAATAGCTACATCCTCAATTAAGTGTGGGCTTCTCACCAAAGAGAGTGTGTCCTGCCTTCGCATGTCTGGTTTCCTTCATCCTTTTAAGCGAAATCACAGGCTGCCAAGTACACAGCCTGGGAGCAGGCTGGGTGGAGGCAGAATCACATGGAAAGCCAGGCACGTGCCATGGGCCTCCTGGAGGTTTGGGGGCTGCGTGGCAGGCGGAGGGGGCACTGGCCCAGAGCTGGGAGTCCGGCTGTCATCCCTGACTTGCTATCAGGTCCGGGGCCGGGGAAGACCCAGGCAAGTGTGGGGTCTGTGGGCAGCATTTACTGCAGGCCTGGCCCCCCTGAAGCTGTGTGACATCTGAAAGTGTCTGGTCCTTATGTTTGGGGGCTTGACCCCCAGGAAGTGAGGCATGGGTCAGCACAGACAGAGCCGCTGGCCAGGGAGCGCCCGCTCCCGCATGTCAGTGTAGGCTCTCCTCAGCCTGGCTGAGCTCACGTGGCATAACTGCTTGCTGACTGAGCCTTGTGATCCTGTTTGAGCCCTTCTGGAAGGTTCAGGCATGGCTACTGCTCTCTGTCCAGTTATTAAGGCCGACCGGCATCCACCACCCTGTTCACCCTGTTCCCCAAAGATCAGGCTGACTCCTCCTTTGACCAGCAGCATGCTGCCAATGTGCCCTGTGCTGGGAAGAAGGAGAGCATGGGGGCTGGGTCAGGTGGGGCCTGACCGCTCAGGGAGGTCAGAGGGCTCCCACCGCAGGTGACCCTTGACCTGGACGTGAGGGGTTAGTGAGAGCTAACACACCTTGAGGGAAGGACGGTTCACACATTCCAGTGCCCAGAGCTGAGCCTGGGCCCCTCCAGCTCTGTGCTCAGCGGGGCAGGTGACAGCCCAGGCAGGCCCAGGTGGGGCTGGGGGGCAAGGACGGTTGAAGGGTCCAGGTTTACTTCTGGGGCAGCTGGTCTGGGCAGAGTGACCCGGGGCACCCAGGACCACCCTCATGCACTTGATCATAAAGAGGACATCCTAGAGCTATGGAGCCCGTCCAGCAGTTTGTAGGATCCTCTGTCTTTTATGGAGGGGGCAGTCTTGCCATCTCCTGGGGAAGGTGGGATGTGTAAGGAAGGGCTGGCCCTGTGAAAGCTGGGGGAGCTGAAAGCAGCGGGCAGGATGGTGGCCCCTCCCAGCCCCTCTGGTGGCTCCTGGGGTCATCTGTAAGGAGTGGGTAGGGGGCAGGCTGGAGTGGAGGAGGGTCCCAGTGTGGTTGTTGTGGGGACTTTGGGGCTCACACCGTGACCTGGGGAGGCTCCCGTGCCTGAGTGGTACTGTCCTCATCCAGGGAAAGGAGCCAGGAGCACCCAGCACAGTGCTGTCATGGGGGGTGAAGAAACGAAACCCCATTTCCATCAAAGATGCCTGTCGGTGAGTCCCTGGAACATTCATTCGTCCACAGGGCAGGGCTTTCCTGATCAGCCTCTTTCCCTCTACCCTCTGTGGAAGAGCCCAGAGTCATCCTTTTGGGATATGGGCTTGGGAGGAGATGGACAGGGAGAGGACTCAGCGGGCCTGGCAGGAGTTTGGGGAGCAGGGACCTCAGTGTCTTCTTGGGGATATTTGAAATTTGTAAGATGATCCAGGTGAGGCAGCAGTTCACTCACAGAAAGGAGCACTATGATGGGACTCTGATGCCGTGGTTGTGTGCAAGTGCATGTCCGTGCACCTGTGTGCATGTATGTGCACACACGTGTGCATGTATGTATGCCTGTGTGTACACCTGTGTGCACCTGTGTGCGTGTCCGTGTGCCTGCGTGCACCTCTGTGTGCATGTGTGTGCATGCATGCATGTGCGTGTAGTGGTTCCTCACCTCCTGGGGGCCTCACCTTCCTGCACTGCTGGCCTCTGGGTGTGGATGTGCCCAGGCTCTAGATCCTGATGCTTCCCCAGTGTGGGGTGACCTCTGTGTTTTGGGGGCTGGGCCAGTCTCACGAGCTGTGAGCGGGGCAGGCACAGGGGCCGCCCTCAGAGGGGCCTGTGCTTGGTGTCCTGCTCCACTGCAGCACTCTCGAAATTCTTAATCATTTTACGTTTGAACTTGAGCTTCATAGGCGACCGTTTGAGGGGCCGATGGAGCAAGTGGTGAGCAGAGGAGAAGCCACGTGTGTCTCTCTTTTTTGCGTTGTTTCTTGCATTCACACAGAGTGTCCAGGAGGCACCTGGACACAGAATTCCAAGGACACATGCGGGGGTCCAGTGAGATCAGAGCGAGTGTGTCCGGTCAGGGACAGCAGCAGGTGCCTCATGTCCCTCTGAACCAGAACTTGCAGCAGATGCAGAGACGAGGCCACGGAGCAGCATAAACTGTCCCCTTGCTCGTGTTTCTGCTGCTTCCGGTGTCAGCGCCACGTGCCTCAGGGGCATCAGCAGAGCAGGACGAGGGACAGGGACCTGGGCTCCCGTCCTGCCTCCTCCTGAACCGCCTGTGGGGGGCGGGCTGTGGGGGGCCTGTCCACGCACCAGGAAGTGAGACAAAGCCAGGGGGCAGGTGCGGTGTTCCCACCCAAGAACACCACCACGGGTGCATCAGCACCAGGAAGGATGCTTGTGTGATGTCTGTGGTTCTGCCCAGAGGTTAAGGCTCTTACATTTGCTTTTACAGCTGGTTTTGCACAACATGAGGATAAACAGTAAAATTCACGCTAATAACTTGGAATTTTAATTTTGCTTTACTTAGAACCACACCAAATAGCAGTGGAGAGGGAGGGGAATGCCAGGGGAAGGAACAGCTCTGCTCAGAGGCCCTCGGGGTGAGCTCCCACCTGCGCGCTGGCCTGCCCACACAGGACACCACAGCGCAGCCTCCTGTACCCGGGCCTTCACTTCAGCCCCTCCCCAAGCCTCTTCCCGCCTGCCCTGAGGCCGTCCTGGTGTCCAGGTACTGACAATGTCAGGGGTTTGTGGCAGGGCTCTACCTGGGGACAGCAGGGGCCCCCATGGCACTCGATGCAGCCTCACCACCTCCCTGCCAAGCCAGCAGGATGGGGTGGGGACAGTGCAGTCAGGCCTCGTGGACTCTGGAGTGTTCTTTGGTGTCTTGAGGGCTGGTCCATCCTGAGGAAATGAGGAATTCTGCTCAGGTGTACTCGCTCCTCTCTTCTCCAAGGAACTGACCCCCACTGAGGAACCCACTGCTGGATGGGCTGGGGCTGGGGGGCAGAGAGGCCGTGGTCTCACTAGCAACCACGGAGGCGGGAGCCTGGGGTCAGGTCGTGGCTGGACAGTGGCTTTGGGCTGGGAAATGGGGCAGCGGGCTCAGACCTCGGGCAACAGGCCGAACCAGGCTCTCAGACTCAGGCAGGTGGGGTCGCAGCCCTGTCTGGGGAGGCTGCAGGCTCATGGAAAGGACACAGCCCGGGACACCCCCGCCCCCACCCCGGGACTGGAGAGGATGCATCTGTGTAGACTTAATTGGGGGCCTTGACTCCTGGTCCCTGGGGGCTGGCAGGGGGCTGGGGACCCTGTGAAATTGTCCTGTCTTCAGCAATCTCGGCTGTCCAGTATCAGACTGCAAAGATCGGCTACTTAATCAGATGCCCAATCAGAAAATGTCTCATTATTATTTATGACGGGTTTAATAATCACAGCACAATCATTGCAGGCAGTGGGGTGGAAAGTGCAAATGTAGTTTTTAGATAGTACATTTGAATTTGGTCATTGGCAGGAAAAAAGGTGGAATGCTTTCATCCCCACCCCCATGCCCCCCGAAGGGAGCAGGGAGGTTGGCCAGGTGATGATGGTCTTGTAGGTGGGGTGCTCCAGGCACAGGGGGTCCCCTGCGTGGGCTCAGGGTGCAGACCATACTCCATTCAGACCCAGAAAGCAGCCGTGAACCGTCAGGACAGATGACATGCCCGTGTGTGAACTCAGGTAAACTCAGGGAAGCGTAAACAAACCTCTGAAGAGAAATCTAAAAGCAAGGAATGTGGGGGTGAGGTTTGGGGTAAAGTACTGGATTTTACGCGAGTCTGTCCAGCATTATTTTGAACCTCTTTTAGTTTGAGTGTAGAGTTCCATGGTTAGAGATGAGAGAAAGAAACAAAGCATGAGACACAGGGAAAAGGCCGACAGCCCCCAGCCCCAGAGTAAGACCCCTCAGGGGTGGACAGACATAGTGTGCTCTCCAGCAGGACGTGTGTGAGGTCTCGGGTCACCGTGAGCAGGACACGCACATGCACATGGCGGCTTGCTGGACCCACACCCACCGAGGCGTCAGCCTGTCCTGTGCGGGGGACAAGCAGCTGAGATGCTGGGCTGCGGAGCTGGGGGTGTTTCCCCGCCCCAGGCCTGTGGCTTCACCTGTGGACAAGCGGAAGGTCTGATCCAGACCCCACAGCAGTGACTGCCCCAGCCGGGCAGGCGCTCCTCCTGGAGGGCCGTCCCTCTCGCTCACTCCAGCTCACTCTGGACCTGGGGGGGGCCTCGTGGGCATCTCCCCCTGTCCGCCCACACCTCCTCCTTTGCGTTCATGACTTCAAAGGGACTCCAAATGATAACGCTTCCCCCAGAGCCCACCTCAGCTGTGTGGGCTCCCTTTGCTGCCCTCTGTGGTTAAAGGAGAGTGGGAGGCCCAGACACCCAGAAGAGGACGAGGACACAGCGGGCAAAGTCAAGATGGAAGCCATGATGCGCCCCCTCCTCCCCCAACGGCTCTCTGAACCCCAGCCCACAGCAGCCTCTCCTGAGCCGACAGATGAGCCCAGGCCTGTCCCCGAGCCGGAGCTCCTCCTGGGCCCTGAGGTCTCCTGGAAGGAGGCACGTTCATCACTGCAGTCAACGTGACTTGGCCCCCAGCCCTTACCTGCCCCTCTCGTGTTTAAGGGGGCACTGTGGCTTCCGTCGGGATGGATTAAGAGGCCTTGGTCATCTGAGCATTCCTGGGAAGGGGTCTCCTCCTTCTCCTGGGCTTCTCTGGTAGCCCCCTTCTCCATGGATTTTTCTGGCGGGTTTTCATTTCTGAAAGTTCATGAACAGGAGAGAGAAGGAACCACAGAGGTTTTCTGTGCAGGGAGAGGGAAGGAGGGAGGGAGGAGAAGGGAAGGGGGCTGTCGCAGGTTGAGGGATCACTGAGAAATGGAAATGGCCACAGTAATGGTTTCTGCCAGACCCCACGAGGCTAATCTGGGGGCCTGTGTTATCCTTGAGCTCTCGGTGGCTTGTGACCCCGATGTGTGAAAGCTCAGGTACGCTCTCGGCTACTGGCTTCTGTGGTGACCCAGGAAGGGGCTCGTCAGCCTTGGGTCTTGGGCAACTTCCTCACTGCACTGTCAAGATGGAAGCCATGATGCGCCCCCTCCTCCCCCAACAGCTCTCTGAACGCCAGCCCACAGCAGCCTCTCCTGAGCCGACAGATGAGCCCAGGCCTGTCCCCGAGCCGGAGCTCCTCCTGGGCATCTGATGGCATCTGTGGGGGGGGGGGGTGAGGGGACACTTCACTGCGTTTAGTGAATAATGGTGTAGCCTGCCTCACTCTGAGGGCGGAGTGCAGGCCACGGCCAGGATCTGGGGCAGGACCCGGCTCACGAAGGCTGGCCAGCCTGATGCGCCTGAGTGATTTGCCGGACGCCCAGTGCTGACTCCATGTAGCGGGGGCCTCCCACTTGCTGTGGGCCAAGCTCAGGGACCCTCTGGCACCAGAAATAAGGGCGACTCCTCCTGATTTAGGTCCGCTCCGGCCTCCGGAGCCCTGTTACTGAGCCCTCGCGCTCTGCGGGGATAGAGGTTTGGGAAGAGCTCAGGAATGCACCTTGCAATGCTCTCAGTACTGTCCGTGGTGCTGACGGCCGCCCAGTAGGGTAGGGTGCACCTGTCACTTCCACATAGAGGAGCTGTGGGCTCTGGCCTCCCCCATGTGGGGGTGGGACACATCTCAGGTAAAGATGCACACATCCAAGCAAGCAGCCCCCACTGAAAGCAAGCCTCAGCTGTAGAGCCCCCCCAAGCCTACCAGGGCAGCGCCCACACCTTGCAGGTGATGCAGAAGTGAGTGTATATGTCAACACACACGTCTAGAAATGAAAGGGAAAGTGTCATGCTCAAAGCTGCTCTGCCTTTTCTTGCTGACATCCAACCTGGACAGGGAATTCACCTGGAGAGAAATGAGGCCACAGATGGTGCACATGCTCTATAATTATTGCTTTCTTGAACACTCTGGTCCTAAATGTTTCTTTGTGCCATATTAACCTAGAAACCGAACACCTCCTCAAACAGCCACAAACCACAGTCATCGCCACGCACATCTGTGACTTGGTGCTCAGAGCCATTGCATTTTTGGGGGACAAGAGGATGAGGAGGGAGGATAAGAATCAGATCTGAGGGGAAGGAGTCTCACACCCATGCTGCTCTTTGATTCTGTTGAGCTCTGAGCCACTTGCTTTGCTGCATGGACAGATCTGTCCGATGTAAACACCGGCAACCCCACTGCTCCCCAGCAGCTCTTCTCTTTCCTGCTGAGCATGTAGAGACAGCCAGGCCCCTTCCCCAGACAAGAGCCCAGGCCGGTGGGGGATTCCAGGGACGTTCGACCCAGAGGGAAGGGCAGCCGGCCAGGGCCGGGAATGCTGGGGACAACCCATCTTGTGGTGCAGGCTCTTCGGTGTGGCAGAGACGCTCCCTCTGGCATTTTCCAAGCAGGCAATGCTGACTGGGCATGTCAGAGAGAGGGAAGCTGTTTGCTAGCTTGTCATCTTAAAGCTAATTATTTAATTACCCTAATTTAAACTTTTACCAAATTTAGCATCAAAACATAAAAATCTGTGATTGCGGTGTCAGAAAGTAATAATATAATTAACTTATTTAGGGGTAACATATTAACTCAGTTGATTGCAAGGGGGTCCTGGAGAGAAGCCGTGCTCGAGATGTGTGGGCACGGGACGGGTCCCAGGGGCCTGGTGGTGGGTGGCCAAGCCCAGCTCCCCGGGGCTGCATGCGGGCAGCTCCCCCGACCCGGCGGGCTTGGCTGTGACCGCACTCGGCCGCGAGGGCTCAGCCGGGCAGATGCTGCTCGGAGGCTGTGCATGCACCTTGCTCTCCAGGAGCAGAGTGTAGGGTGATGTTTCTCTAAACTGTAAGTTCTTGTCGGAACTCCAGAATCTGATTCCAATTTCATTTGTAAAGTTAGCTGTCAAACCCCATTTCATCTCCACCCTCTGCTGAACGAGTCGCTCTCTCTCTGCCCGTCTTCCTCCTCCCCCCATGTGCCCCCAGGAGCCCTCCCACCAAGGAGCTGTGTGGACAGTGCTGATTTCTCCCAGCAGCCACATGTGAACATGCATGGAGCGCGGCCATCAGGGAGCATCCAGGGTTCTGTCAGTTGTTAGTGCTTTTAGTGTGGACTGTCTAGCGCAGCCCAAGGCCACAGGCAACAGAGACACCCTCATCAGGACACTCCACAGAGGTCTCCTCCTGGGAGCCGGCACAGGGCCAGCCTCAGTTCTGGGTGGACGCCTGGACCCTGCCATCTGGACTCACATGGTGGTCCTGGACTTGGTGGGAGTAGAGCCCCTGACCTCAGGGCGGCAGGATGCTCACCCTGCTCTCCGGAGCAGTGGCCCCTCCCTGCCGGCCCCGGGGGTGTTTGTCCCCAAACAAGCGTGCTGGGACTGGGCACCTGAGCTGGGCTTGAGCAAAGGCTCCGTGCGGTGGCTCATCTAGGGGGAGACCAGGGAGAAGGAGGCAAGAAACGGGAAAAGGTGGAAATGATGGTCAGTGAGGTCAGCTGGGGCCGTGGGGCCCGGGTTTGCCAGGACCTCTTGAGAAACACATGGATCAGCCTCCAGAATTGTCTGCCTGGGGTGCTTAGGGACAGGAAGGCTCAGGCCAGGCCTCCTGCTGATGGCTACACTCAGGGGATGCACGTGGGCACTGGCGTCCCCGACTCCAGCCCCTAACAAGCAAGAGCCTGGGCAGCAGACCCACGGGTGGGGGCAGGGACCATGGCAGGGCCTGTCCCACACGGGGATCCCCATGCATAGGGGAGCCCAGGCTCTGGCGCGTCCGTGGTGGTTGTGAAACCACAGCTTTCCCCACATGATCATTGGTGGGACCGGAGTCCTCCGGGCTTTGGATGCCTTTGCACATGGTGGGCCTGACCGTTGAGGGGAGGCTCCCCACCTGTCCTGGCTGCGAGGGGGGCTGACGGTCGGTGCTGTCCTCTGCACAGCCCTCCTGGCCCGGCGGCCTTTCCCCAGCCCAGCGACAAGAGTGTGGGGCCCACGTGGGCACCAGGGCTGGAAACCTCACCCCCATGTTCCCGCCCACCCCCCAGGTCTCTGTGCCAGGCACAGAAATGCCAGCTGGAGCGTAGGAGTCCTCAAGGACACGCCAGGCACTGGGTCGGCAGGGACAGGTCGGGGGTCAAAGTGCACTGGGGGCCTGGGCTGAGCTCGCCCCCTCCAGGGGGTCCATCCAGGGCAGGACAGAGCGACGCTGACCCTCCACACCCCGACCCATGCTGTGCCCCCGCCAGGAGCGCCCTTGCCGGTGATGCAAATCCTCACTGACCTTGCTCACCCCAGCCCCCCCGCAGCGCGGGCACTGCCGGGGGCTCTCACAGATCCCTGCCCCAGGCACCCAAGTCCTGCTGCAGCCCCTCTTCGGGGCCCAGGTCCTGCCGGCAGGGCGTCTGCCAGCACAGACCCCCTTCCTGTGCCCGGACCCCAAGGGCCGCGGCTGCACGCGGAGGCTCGGACTCTGTCTGCCCTCATGCCCACACTTCTGGAGCATGTCAGCGATATTTCAAGTGACTCCTGCGACCGGGGCCGAATGCATGTAGCGGTGCCAAGAACAGCCAGTTTCCGATGGGCCTCATCTTCCACACAGCTGCAGGTCAGCCTGCGAAACGAGCAGGAGGCGAAGGCCAGGTGTGACTGGGAGCCACGGCAGCGAAGAGACACTCGCGTCCCGTGGGCATTGGGGAAATGAGGACATTTGGTGCCACACTGCCTGCCTGATTAGATTTCCATCAACTCTGGGGGACCTGCTGAGGCAGCAGCTAATCTGATGCAGCCTCGGCCGCACTCCGAGCCCGGGCGTTTTGCAGAGAGACATGACGGCGCGGGCCATCCCTGTGCATGGGCTCCGGGGTGCGGAGGCCCTGCCTGTCCGTCCACCTGCGAGCCGTTCCGCTCCGGCCCCGGCTCTCTCCTGCATCCACCCAAGGGGCAGAGGGGAGGCAGACGAGCCCTCAGGACGCGGGCAGGGTGATTCTGAGGGACAACTTGCTCTCACAACTTGAGATAATAATATGCTGCTTGAAAAGCTGCTCAGCTGAGGAAATTGGGTGTTATGTCTTCCAAATAAAGGCTTTAATTGCCCCAAATGGATGACTGTGAAGAGGAGTCTGGCAGGAGAGGCAGCTCCTCTCCACCCTCTGCATCCCTGCAGGTGGTGTTGGCCCCACTCCCACTGGACGCCAAGGCCTGACTGGAGCCTGTGTGGAACCCCAGCTCCCCTGGCTGCCCTCACCCCCGGACGCAGGCTCCCAAGGCAGCTCCCCTGGGTTCGTGGGCTCCAGGGTCCCCAGAGGGGCCCAGGGTAGGAAGGCAGACCCAGACAGGGGCCCTGGCAAGGAGGGTTGGGGGCTGCACCAGGTGGTCCTGACTCGGGGTAGGGGGCTTTCCACACCCATCTCAGACAGCCATTGCTGTGTCCAGGTTGGTGCCCCCTCATCAGAGCAATGCTGGCCGCCGTCAGCACCCCAAAATGGCGGTCCATGCTCCCCTGCAAGGCCCTCCCCACCCCAGCAAGCATAGACTAGCCACCCAGAAATGGCAGCCTTAGGGGGTGCTTTGCCTGGCCCCCAAAAATGCTAGTCCCCTGCTTCTCCAGCTATGCCTCCCAACCCCACCTGCCTCTAGGCCAGGCCAGGGGAATTTGGGGGACCCTGCCCCACTCGCACCTGCCCCGTTTGCTCAGAGGGTCACTTCTGGGACAGGCAACCCCTTGGCCTTGAAGGCCTTGTCCTTCTCCGTGTGGCCGTGGTCTGGCCCTGGTCTGCCTGCTCTGCAATGGCCCCCACATCCTCTGGCTTGAGCAGCATGTCAGGTCCCGCCAAGTTGTATAAAAATGCTCTTTTAGGAATTAGTCGTGTTTTGGATTCTTTAGAGAAAACCTCTGTTGAAAAAGATTCTCTAGTGGGTCCCTCTGATGCTGGAACCCCTTCCCTACTTGCTGAGAAGAGCCAAAGGAGCCAGTCTTCCTGACGGGTTGTGGCCACGCCAGTGGCCTGGAGGGGCTTTCAGGCGGCCAGAGCTTCAACGGACAATTTCAATATCACAGGGTTTATTTTGAGTGTGTGTTCGGAAATATTAAACTAGCATATCAAGCCCATGACTTTACAGATATTTCTGCTATTCAGGCCAAAGGCTAAAAGAAGTATTTAAATCCATTCATTCATTTAGCCAAAAAAAACCTCCGTAACTGTCTTGGGCTGGGCTACCCCAGAAGTCGAACCCAAAACAGGGGTGGGAGAGGTGTTAGGGCCCCTCTAACAAAGTACTTCAGAATGGGCGGTTTGCGGGGCACCTGGGTGGCTCAGTTGGTTAAGCGACTGCCTTCGGCTCAGGTCATGATCCTGGAGTCCCGGGATCGAGTCCCGCATTGGGCTCCCTGCTCAGCGGGGGGTCTGCTTCTCCCTCTGACCCTCCCCCTTCTCATGCTCTCTCTCTATCTCATTCTCTCTCAAATAAATAAATAAAATCTTTAAAGAAAAAAAAAAGAACGGGCGGTTTGCAACAACAGAGATTTCGTCTGTCGGCTCTGGAGCCCAGAAGTCAGAAATCGGTGTGGCAGCGTCGGCTCCTTCAGGGCTCTGAGGGTCCGACGCCCTCGGCTTGTGGACGCACGTCCAGACCTCCATCTTTGCCTGTTTCCTGTGTCTGCATTCCTTCGTCCTGGAAGGACAGGCACCACTGGGCTTAGAGCTCGCCAGAATCCAGGATGATCTCTCGAGAGCCTTACCTTAGTTGCACCTGCAAAGGCTCTTATTCCAGATAAGGTGGACACACTCTGTGCGTAGCTGCTCCAGGAGGCATGAAGGGGCAGTGAGATGGGGAGGCTGGTGAGCAGTGTGGGCATTGGGAACGGGTCACTGCCATGGGCAGACAGCATGGAATGTGCCCGCAGCGGCCTCATCCAACGAGCCAGGCAGTGGGGGTGTGCGGTGGTCGTGATGTGGGTGGGCCAGCCACGCTCACTCTCACACCATATCAGATTGCTGGTGGGCTGGCTTGCTGTATGTATCCCCGCACAAGATGTGGGGCATGTTGGAGGGCCAGTTTTGTTGATCTCTTGAAAGGGACCATGCCCTGAGGTCGACAGATCTCAGAGGTGAGAGCCAGGGTTGCAACACCAGCCAGCATGAGGCTCCAGATCCCGGGATCCCCGTTGCTCCCACTGACCCTGCAGGCTTTCTTTTCCTCATGAGAAGCACATCTGCCCTTCCTTTCCAGTTCCTGGCCTCTGCATGTCTCTGGACTCTTCCCCCAGACCTTCTCTGGCCCAGAACCCTCCCTCTGCTCCACAGCTTCTGCAGGGTCTGGAGGGTGCCCGGCCTCCTGCAGGTGGGCACAGCCTCCATCCGGGACACTGCCCCATCCACCTGGCTCTGCTGGTCCCCAGGTGGGTCTGCTGCACCAGTCCAGATGGGGCGGGGACTGCCACAGTCCCTCCCTCCAGGCACCACCCCCAAGCAAGCCCTGCTCCGGTCCCGCAGCCCTCCCCATGTACCGCATCCTGCAAAGTGAAGGGGGATCTATTTTGTTTGTAAAAAGCTGATTATCATAGATAAATGTATCTAATTAGTCTCATTTGCTGACACACAAGCCTTTAATTGCGAGTTGAATAATTAGACATATCTGCATATGCAAATGAATACAGTTATACCCTCTGTCAGTCTTTAACATGATTCCTCCAGAGACAAATAATTCTATTTCAGGACAGAATATGATATATTAATTTACACAGACAGATGACTTTATTTAGAACCAGCAACTCTCTTGTTTGTTTACATAAAGTAATAACTGGAGAACTAAGAGCCATCTCCCGTGGAAGAAACATCTGGGTCCCCCCTAGCCTCTCACTGGGTGACTCCCTGAGGTCAGGGCTTCCTCGGTCCTCCCGGGATGCAGGCTCCCAGCTCAGTCGCCCACCCCTCGCTGGGAGATAGGGTGGGTAAGACAGCCAGCGCTGCACCCCAAGGCTGCGCCTGGCCCAGTGCATGCTGGGCGGTGCCCCTCCCCAGGGCTGTGAGCTGCATACCAATGGGGCCTCCAGGGCAGGGGTCCCGGCTTCCAACGGCGCTGCAGCCAGCTCCCGCCTAGGCTCCATCAGCAGCTACTCTGTGGGTGGGTGTGTGCACGGCTGGCCCAGGGAAAGGCCTGTGTGCCTGGCGGGGCCTGAGGCCTGCGGGTCCCTGCTCATGTCAGGCCTACCAGCTTCTGTTTTTGGCTGAGCTCCCTGATTTCTCCATGAGCCAGGTAGGGGAGCCCCAGTGACCACCCCCAGTGACCACCCCCAGTGACCACCCTGGGCAACCTCTGGTCTGTCTGGATGGGATGTGGCCTGAGATGGCGTTAGGGCCCTTGGCTGCAAGGAAGAGGGAGATTCCCTCTTGCTGACGACACCCCAAGCAGAACTGGGCTCCTGGTGCTCAGGGAGCGAGGGCCCTGGGGTGGGGCCACCCAGGACAGCACGGCCTAGCCCCCTCCCCAGGCCCGGCTGGTCACATGGGGTTGGCAGGGGGAGGCAGAGCGTGAAGAATTTGGCTCCACGGGAGGAGGACGCACATTCCCTGCTTTCCAGAAGGACTCAGCCCCTCCACCCCCTCCCGTTGCCACAGCAACCAGCTTGGGTTGACGCTGACTGGAGCTGACACCGGCCGAGTTCTCCTGTGGTCCCCTCCCTCTGCGTCCAGGGCCAGGAGTGTGGTGGCCGGCGTGGCCAGCAGAGGGCAGTGGCAGGCCGGCCGCTGGGTGGGGCGGGGGCAGGGGGACCTCAGTGCAAGCAGGCCCTACACTTGGGCTCCTGGGATCTCCATATACCCCCCAAAGTCCAGAGGCCAGCGCTCTGCAGAGAGGGGCATGAGAGTGATGGCTATCAGCCCTTCTGTTACCTTTACGACCCATGCAGCCCTCAGCCCATTGGGGCATTTGTCTTTGGTGGACTTGGAGGACCGGAGTCTGCGGGCCATTCCCAGCCCTGGGCAGGGGTCTTGCTTCACCCCCTGTTGCTGCTGAGACCCAGCCAGGCGTGGCCCTGGCTCACTCTCATGCTCACAGGGGAAAATAAGGAGTCTTGCTTCTGGCCTGTGGGTCTAGGCTGGACTCAGCCCTGCAGCGGGTTGGGGGTGGTTGATCTGACATCCTGACTGCAAGTAAGACAAAATATTCCTGCGGCCTTCTTCCCAGCACCAGGGACTCATCGGAGAAGAAAGAAAATATTGCAGGAAGGAAGGAGGAGACGTCAGTCGTGCGAGCGTGGGGCTGAGGCCTCCAGCTTTGATGCAGTGAGGTTTGGGGAGGAAGTGTTCATATAGCTTTGCTCAGACTTGTAAACCTCAGCTGGGTTTAGCAGCCCCCAAACCCTGCTTCAGAAAGAGGGGTTCTGCCAGAGGAGAGAGGGTCTGCACCCCAAAGCAGGCGGCCGCTGTCTGGCCACCTGCCCTGTGCGTGCTCGCGTGTGCTCACGTGTGTGGATGCACACATGTGCACAGCTGTGTGTGCGCGCATGGACAAGCCCGTGAGTGCCCACACACGAGTGCACAGGTGTGTGTTGTCAGGGGCATGCTCTGCACGAGTGGTCGCATGCATGGGAGTGTGCACACAGCTGTGTTCTGTTCGTGCACACGTGTGTGCACACGTGTGGGTGCAGGTGTGTGGGTGTGCGCGGACTGTCTGGGGCCTGGCATCTCCTCTCCTCACCGTGGACCCCTCTCTGAGCCAGGCAGCTGCACTGTCAGTGTGGCTGGCTGGGGGCCCCTCCCCTGGGTGTCTGATGGCAGATGCCTCCACACTGCTCCTCCCCAGGGCCACTGAACCATCGCCATTTCTCCCAAGTGCAGCCCCTGCCCCGACCTGCTCCCGTGACGGAGCTCGGACACAGAGCTGCCCGCACCGTATTCCGCTTCTGTCCGGTACGGAGCTGGCCTTCCCATCAAGGAGGCCGGTGAGGGTTGGCCAGGGCAGGACGGAGGCCAGCGGTCGCTGGTACAGGTGGGCTGGGTGCCAAGGAGGGGTCACTTGGGAGGGGAGCTCGACCCCTCAGAGGATGAACCTGATCTCGGCCCGGCTCCTCCCAGATGCGGGCGGGCGCGTACGCACGTGGGCAGACACATGCCCTGGAGCCTCACTGTTCCGGGTCCTTCTTCCCTCACTGGGGTCCTTGCTCTAAGCAGCGTCGATGTCGGTGCGTCCCACCCTGACCTGGTTTTTAGGGTGGATCGGCTGCCAGGCTGCCGTGGGCAGGCTCTGCAGAGCCTCCAAACGTCCTTGGCTTGGTGGCAGCCGTAGCAGCCGGGACCGGCCGAGGACGATGGCAGTCGCTGAGGGCTGTGCTCCTTCCGGCCTTCAGCCCCCTCCTGGGGAAGGCGCTTGGTCTGGTTCCTCCTCGGCTGGCTCTGGGCAGTCTCGGCTCAGACTCACTGGGCCCACCATGCGTACCACCACTGTTCCTGCAGCATCCTGGGAAGCAAGGCGCACAGAGCCCCCAGGCACCTGCTGCTGGAGTTGGCCAGTTGGCTTTAGCTAGCCCGTGGATTTGGCGTCCTGAATGGCATCGGCCAGGGACCCATGAGGGACATGGACCCTCTGTGTCAGAGCAAATGTGGTTTGGGCAGAGATGGGGCCGGCGTCCATCTGGGTGGGGGTCAAGCATGCCGAGGGAGGGGCATCAGACCTCCAGGAAGCCGCCGCTGTTCTGCAGTGGGGCTGGCGACCCCACTTCTATGGTGGCCAGCCTCCGGCCAGCAGCCCCACAGAGGGTCAGAGGTCCCTGCAGTCACATGCTGGGCGGTGGGGCTGGGGCACCCCAAGCTGGCGGGGAGACAATGCCTTTTGGGGGTACTTGCACTCAGCTGGTGTGTCCTCACCGGGGCGGTTTCCTACAAGGACACAGACATCCGGCGCGGGCCCGGAGTCCCCAGTCAGGAAGCACACACGCCTGCTGCATTTTCCACGCCGACTTCCCACTGCCGCGGGGCCCAGCGATCAGGGCCGGGCCGCCAACACAACCTACATGCTGTTCTCCACCTGGAAACCCCTCCTGTGGGCCCGCAGACCCCGGTTTTGTTTTGTTTTTTTTTTAAAGATTTTTATTTATTTGAGAGAGAAAAAGAGAGTGACAGAGAGCACAGGTGGGGAGGGGGAGAGGGAGAAGCCGAGTCCCCACTGAGCAGGGAGCCCGATGCGGGGCTCGATCCCATGACCTGAGCCGAAGGCAGACGCTTCACGACTGGGCCACCCAGGCGCCCTGGCAGGCCCTGTTGCGGCCTTGTTAACAGCAATTATGAGAACTGGTTTAAAATACTTACTTTCATGTGGTCTCCTCCAGCGTGAAATGTGGGGCGTTTCCCCATCAGGATCTGTCCAGAAACAGTCTCAGGATCAGATTCAGTTTTATTTAAAACTGAACCCACACCCTTCCTCTGTACTCCACGTATGTGTGGCGTCCACCCTGAAGCAGCAGGTTCATCAGCCACAAGGGAGGCACAGAAATCCATGAGAATTAAAACAGGCCTTTAGAAAGAACATTTCAAGGGTGCGAGACAGAGCTAATTCCATGGAAAAATAGCCTGCAAGCAGGAGTATGGGTCCATTTGAGCTCCCAGGCATCAAGGATTTGTTCAAGCAGGGATGGTCCCCTCACACTGCGGGCTCGGCAGGACCCTGGGGCCGGTGGGAGGGGGCAAGCGGTTTTGCATCCTGACCCACGGTTTGGTCTATCTTTCTCGTGCAGAAGGCCTCTTCCCACCACCTGCAGGCGTGTCTGCCCGCGTCCTGCAATGCCTCAGGGTCACCTCTGCAGGAGTGACTGCATCTGCAGGGCTGGTCGGGGCGCCGACCGCTTCCCCACACGCACTTGGCTCAGCCTCTGGGAGGTGGCACTGGCCGGCCTCTGCCCGGCCCGTGGGCCCCGCGGGTGTCCCTGGGGAGCTGCCTGACTCTCCCCGTCGTCCAGGGTCAGCTGAGGTGGTGCTGGCTTCAAGACGGGAAGTCTTTTTAGCTTCTGCCAAGGTGTTAATTCTTCTCCAAACTGTCAGAACTGAAATAATTTTAGAAGCTATTGTTTATCGTGGGTTCTGTTTTTCATGGTTGGTAAAAGTCCTGATCGGTTGTCGTCAGAGGAGGGTGCGGGGGTGACACCGCCCACGGGGAGGCCGGCCCGGGAACCGGACAGACGTGGGGGGTGGGCTGAACCCCAAGCCGCATCGCGGGCAAAGGCAGCAGCCACGCCTCTCCCAGCCCAGCAGCCCCTGCAACCTGTCTGCATGGCCTTCACGTGTTGTTTCGGGCTTTCTTTGGGCCTGGGGAGGAGCAAGGCTGGCAACCATGGGGCTCCTAGGAGGCGGGCACTGGCCGTCGTGCTGAGCCCTGTGGCAGCGTGCAGAGGGCTTTACGTCCCGTGGGCACATGGGACACAGGCCCAGCTGCTGCCTCCCGGGAGGAAGCCCGTCCTCCTTGGTCCTTCCCCGAAGGACGTGCATGGCCGCTTCCCGGCTTCTGGTCCTCCACCTCCGAGGGCTTCCGTCCCTGCCGGAGTTTTGACCTGGTGGGAGGGGGGAGGTCTGTGCCGTGTGTCCCTGGGGTCAGGGTAGGGGTGGGTTCCCCCAGACCTCAGGCCACCCCGCTGATGGGAACGTGCTCCACTGTGGGGCCGTGTTCTCTGCATCCCTGGTATGGACGCCTGAGACCGATTTTACTTTTCCCCTCCCTCTCTTGGTGACATATTTTGGGGGAATTGCTGCTCACCAGATTGAAGCGGCTTTGTTCCCACAGGCTTGGTTCTGGCCTGGGGAGAGGTGGAGCCCCAGGGAGAGAGGGCAGGAGGCCATAACCCTCCAGGGATGGACTGCA
Organism: Neomonachus schauinslandi; assembly: GCF_002201575.2. NCBI lineage: Eukaryota > Metazoa > Chordata > Mammalia > Carnivora > Phocidae > Neomonachus > Neomonachus schauinslandi. The sequence goes on from NC_058412.1 coordinate 137,417,483, forward strand.
TTCACAGTGCTGTCTCTTGTTGTCCCCGAGGTGGCCGGCTGGGCTGCCTCTGGACACAGCCTGTCTAAGACCTCGGACCTCACGGGCACTGGCGCATGAGGCTGCCCCAGGGACCAGTTTTCTACTGCTGTTGAGCGGCTTGGCTCTCCGGGAAAGGGGTGCCAGCCCAGACCAAGAGCCCCCCATTCCTGAAGCCATAAGTCTCTCCCAGCCTTTCGGTCACAGCTGCACCTGATGAGCCACACCGGCCACAGAGCAGTGTGGCGTGGGGGCCTGGATTGGCCGCGGCCCAGAGCGCTGCTCTGTTACCCTAACTGAATGGGTGCCTACTCCAACCTCAAGGACGTTCATGATGAAATGCCTTTACTCAGGCTGGATAATGCCAAACGCTCTTTGAAGAGCCTCACACTTGACATGCCCTCTGCTCCCAAGGTCACAGAACTGATTGTCCTGCTCGTTTGCCTGGTACCGCCCAGGCTGAGGCCTTTCTATTTTGGTGCAGATGGAAGCTTCCTTTCTCCTGCTTTTGACCAGGGCCCTAGACGTCCATTGGGTACAGGACAGCTTTGACCCAATGGTGCCATGACCTTGTGGGCAAAGCAGGACCAAGAAGTGTGGGATTTAGGGTTTCCTAGTTTGTTTAAGATGTAAATGAATAGCACTTTGACTTTCGTTGCCCCGGAAGGGCCTGCAGAGCTGGGGGGTGGGGGGTGGGAGGTGGGGCAGGGCCTGCCGAGGCAGCGGGAAGATGCTCTTTCCTCGTGCCTGGAGTGGCAGCTTTGTCCACTTGTCCTGAGCCCCACCACCCTGTCAGTCTGTGAGCAAGAAGGATGTGCTGTGCTGGCCCCTCTCTCAGGGGGACACCTGCCATCACCAGCATGCTCGTTCGGGATCAGCAAAGCTGGCCTGCCCAGTTCAGTAAACTCAGGACTCCTATGTGGTGCTGTCACACACAAGGGACAGAGTTACCTGCCCGGCAGGTAAGTCTCACGCTGCACTATCAGGATGTGTGAGGGGCGGAGGGGCAGTGGGAGGTCTGGGCAGAGACCCCCTCCCTGTGGCACTTAAGGACAGTTAGGGGAAGGGAGGGACACTCAGGGAATGACCACGGGTGGCCGACAGTGGTGGGACGTGAGGATGTTCGAGGCTGCCGGGTGGAAGGCTGCTGCTCTGGGCAGGAGGCAGCAAGGGCTCCTGGCACAGGAACAGTGGGGCCCAGATGAGACAGATGTGGGGGAGCATGGTTGCCGGGACAGCAGGGGACACTGGGCTGTCTGGCCATTGTCTGCTCCAGTCTAGGAAGATCCCGCAGCCTGGTGGAGGGGGCAGGCAGCTCCACACTCAGACTGACTCTCCAGTGAACAAACCGGCCTGACTTTTCAGCTGGGTGGGAGGGAGGAGAGGGGCCCCACCAGCCGCTTGTGAAGCATCGATCAGCATCCTTGACCCACTGGGAGCTGTTTCCCAGGGGCCACGTGAGCCGGTGGGGTGTGTGTGTCCCCAGTGGCCGTGGTGCAAACGCAGATCAAGTGCCAGCTGGTTCACCATCTACCTCCCTCCCCCACCCCGCTTACGTCCTCACTCTGCCCTGCACCCCCATGCACCAGGGAAGGTGGCTCCAGCATGGTGGCTGGAGGTGGCTCAACAGGCAGGAATGGGGGCTGGACAAACCCTAGACAAGGAGACACAAAGAAGAGGCGTGCACCGAGACAGCCCAGCTCCCCTCTTCCCTCCAGTTCTCCTGCCCCTTCCTGGGATGATGCGAGTGGTCTGCCGTGGCCGGGAAGGGAGGCACATGCCCAGCTCCCGGGATCTGGGACCCACGTCCTGTCCCACTGAAGCCATCTGCTTTCCTGAAGCCCAGACACACCTAGGCCTCCTGGGGCGGGCAGCGTGGGAGGAACGGCAGAATGGAACATTTCCACAGAAGCAGTAGGCTGGGGCTCAGTGCAGCCAGGGTGTTAGGAGCCTTAGCTCTTTCCTGCCCCCCAAGGGGGCTGCACACTTCTTCCCTCCTGGGAAGTCATTAAGGGATTTCCCAGGGAAGAGTGAGTTTTTTAGAGGTCGGGAAGTAAGAGTACATCATGCAGTGGGAGAGGTGGGGTCCTGAAGCACGAATGGATTGCCTGCCATGGCTGGCTGCACCTGCAGGAGGGAAGGAGGAGGAGGCCCTAGGGCAGCTTGGAGTGGACACAGGTGTATGTACGACACAATTCCTTTCTCTCTGGGGAGACATGACATTTGAGCTGATGTCTTTCTGAGGTGAACAAGGGAGGGAAGGCCACTCCAGGTAGAGGCCCCAGACTCCTAGACCGAGGTTCCTGTGGGCTGTCCCCCTGAACTAAACCTCTATGGCCCAAGCACCTGCCTTTGGCCTGGTGCAGGAATGGAAAGCAAAGCACCCCGACCCCGCCTGGACTCATGCACTTGGAGCATTGATGGTGTCCTCAGGGAGGAAAGAGAGAGGCTCGCCACAAAAGCTCTGAGGGGAGCAGCAGGTGAGCTTTGTTCCCAGGTCTCTGCAGGGTCTGGAGGTGGCCAAGCCACGTGTGAACGTCACTGTTGGGGTTCATAACACGTGAAGGTTGGGACCTTAACTGTCCTGTCATGATAGATAGCAGGGCACGGAAACCACAGCAGTAGAACAAGGAGGAAACCTCTGTGCTCAGCCACAACCCAGGGGTGGGGGGGGAGCCTCTCTCAGCTCACGGGGCAGAGAGCCAGCGTCATCCAAGGAGGCTGCTGTGGGATTGTGATGGAAGCACAGGATCCCTGCCACCCAGTGGAGCTGCCCTTCCCTGGGGTGCAGCCCTGGGGTGCACTGGGGCCCTTCCCCTGCATCCACTCTCCGCTTCTAGGGGTAGCTGATCTGCTCCTGTTCAGGGGCTCTGGGCTTTTAAAAAACTGCTGGTTAGAGGCCAATTGCCGTGCCTGGCCCCGAGAGTCTCCTGCTCCCCACAAGGGATCTGAGCTGTCATCACTCATCAGGGGCATGTGTCAGAAGCCCCATGGAGGACAGCCAGCCCTAGGAGGCAGCTGACTGCAGCCACCCCCCTCACCTCCTGCCTGGAGAGGGCCTGGCCCTGTGCCTACCCGTCCCTTGGGGTGGCCGGGCTGGCCTGGCTTGCGGTCCGAGGTGCTGGGATGCGGGCAGGACGGCCTGGGCGCTCTCCGAGGTGCTGAAGACAACCTGCCAGCCTCGGAGAACTTCCTGCAGCTCTGACAAACGGCAGCCCCGCGGGGCCTCGCTTGAACAAATCATGAGTTACGGTTCTGCCTGCATGTCTTCGGGAACATAAGTGTTTTTATTAGCCTCAGTCAGACCTTGAGCCTTCCCGCTGCATTCCTTGACCGGCACCCCTCCCCCATCCCTCCCCTCCCCTCTCCCTCCCCACGGACGGCAATCTCCCTAAGGGACAGAGGACACCCTTCCTCTGCCTGTTCCCTCGAGAAAGTGATTAGGAAATGTCTGAGTGTCTGCTCATCCTGAGGGCCGGGCTTCAGGCAGGTGTGCAGAGCATATGTTCCCCTGGGCAGCTCTCAGTGTATCCCACACTCCACACACCAAGGAGGAGGAGGCCTGTGTTCTTTGGCCTCTTGATAGGTCCTGACACTGAGTTTATGCTGAAGTATGGAGTCCCCCATCCCATTTAGTGAAGCCGAATATCCAGCTGAACAACCATTTGCACGTATTCTGATACCAACACAAGGCCATTTGCATCCACCTGGAAACTTTGCCAGGGAGCAAGGAAGTGTTGGCGAGATTGGTTCTGTTACCTGGCGTTCAGTGCCACATCTGATGAGCCTGGCTGTCACTGCATTCTTCCCCAGGCCTTGTCATTGAGGGGGACCCATGCAGTGTGGGGGCTGGGTGTGGGCTGCTACGTCTCAGTGTGGGCTAGGGATGGAGGCAGCCCGAAGCGGGGCACGCTGCTGGGAGGTGCTGGCCCAGATGGGGCAGCCGGCTGAAGGGGAAAGAGCCCAGCACGGCCGGCAAGGGTGTGGGCCTGGACTCCTCCCGTCTGCAGAGGGATGCTGGCCCCACCACTGAGGGCGTGACCTCGGAGAACTGAGAAGACACACAGCTTGTTTTTGAACAATTATTCATTTCTCAGTTTCCATTATCAGGGACGCATTATTGTAAATTCTGGTCCCTGGGCCAGGGCTCATGCACCCCCTCAGTGGGTAGTGTGTATCAAGTGGTGCTTGGGGCCAGTGGGAGGCACTGAGCCCGGTGTCCCAGCTCTTCCAAGACAGCGGCCAGTGACACTGTCCTCCTTTCTCTGCAGCTCAGTGAGTGAATTCCCACCATGAATCTTAGTCAACATCTCCTCCAAAAGGCACCCCCAGCCCCTCCCCTTGGCAGAGCTCTACTGGGGGGGGGTGGCAGCCACAGCGTCCTTCTTGGGGGAGGGGTCAACGTTCCATCAGGAAAAAGAGGCCGGTTTCTCTGTCCTCTTTCCAGGGCTAGGTAGGGAAACTAGTGGAGGAAGAAGAGGAATGGGGAAGGAGAGGCCCTGGTGGCATTTCCTGAGGGGGAACATGGCCTCTGGGTCTTTGGCTTGTCCCTGGGCCAGAATGCCACAGACAAACCCCCAGAATTTGGGCAAGGTTCGCATGTCAGACCTGTTAGAGCAACAATGAGAAGACAAGAAAAGCAATGTGTTTCCTCCGCCAGACAGGAGGACGAGGCCCAGGGTAGGAGCTGCAATGTAAGCAGAGCAGACTCTGGGGTTCTAGAATCTGGAAATGATGCCCACGCCCTGCTGCAAACAGGTGCCCTGAAACAACAAGGGGATGTACTAAGCTGAGCGTGAAAATGCCTGAAGCTCGAAGGTTCGCGTAACGGTGTTTTGGGTGCATGCAGTAGGCGTCAAGCCCGCGGCTGGGACCCATGGAGGATTTCTAGGAGGCTCCAGAGATTACCCCCTGTGGCCTGGGCAGCCTGCTCCCCCGCCCCTCCCCCACTCCCTGTGCCTCCCCCGATCTCCTTCCCAGGTCTCTCCCATCTTGGCTGCAGGGTCGGGGGGCACTCCGGCATCCATCCCTGCGTCCTTGCCCGGCTCCCAAGGCCCCCTGCCCTCCACTCCCGCCTTCCGCACGTCCTGCCTCTGTCCGGCCAGGCCCTTCAGGGCCGCAGTGGACCGGACAGCAGGTCGGAGGCCACCGCCCAGGAAAGACCAGAGCCTGAGGAAACAGCAATTCGTTCCTAAGTGTCCCCTGCGGAAAGATCCTGAGGAAGTCCTGGCTCCACTGTGGGGTGGGGCCCACGCAGGCGGGTCCTGGGCAGGGCTGGACGCTTTGCCCAGGAACCCACGCTCACCTCGCCGAGGCCCCGCCCCCACAAGTGGCCCCGCCCCCCGCCAGTGACCCCGCCCCTGACCGCGGGGTACCCTCTAATTATCTGCTGCAGGACTCGCTCCTGAGCAGAGGCAGCCAGGGCGGTGGGCGTGGGACTGCGCAAACCTCAGTGCCACTGGTCAGCGCAGACTCCCGAGGCCCTCCGCACCTGCTGCCAGGTGTGTCCGTTCTCCTGCCTGGGCCAGCCATTCAGTCCTTCCTGGGCTGCATTCATCAAGAGCATTTCATGGGAGCAGCAAGGGGCTGAGGGCGCTTCTCCAGGGAGGCCTAGGTTGGAGGCTGGTCCTGCACCTTTGGACAAGGGGCCGCCACAGCCACTGACCCTGCCTAGGCTGGCCTGTGCCCACCGACGCCCTCCCCAGCCCCCAGCACCGCCGACTGGACCAGATGCAGTGTAGGATGGCTTGGCATGGAAAGCCCTGCCCAAGCAGGGATGGGTTGGCCCTATGGATCCCCTCTGTCCCTCCCAGCCCAGGGCCCCACAGGGAGGGGCCGGGGAGACTGGGGTCAGCCTTGGAGCAGAAGCCATGGTGGAAGGTAGGGGACTGTATGGGAGGAGGGAGATGGAGCTGGGCTGGAGCAGGACCTCCTGGGGTGCAGACAGGGGCAGGTAGCAGGAAGCAGATGGACAAATTTCAAGTAGTCTTTTCACTCTGCTTCTCTTGAGGCCTTGAGGCCAGAGGGGCCCAGGGACACTGGCATGGATCAGGACTGCGGAGGGGCTGCATGGAGCAGCGACCTGCTAGGGAACCAGTAGTGGTCTGTGCAGGGGTTGGAGTTCACGGTGTGGCTGGAGGGAGCTGCGGTGGGGGAGGGGCTGGGACCCCATCCATAGTCAAGATGCAGTTGGCTTAAGGGAAGTAGCAAGGTTCCCATCACCCTCCTGTTCAGGCTTGGAAGGAGGAGAAAGCTGGGATTTTGTGCTGTCCTCCTAAATGCACCTCCTTATTATCAGAGAGGGATGTGACCACAACAGCCCACAGCGGGAGGGAAGGGTCACTGCCCAGGAGGGCTGTGATCAAGGACGAGACCCTCCACTGGGCTGGTCCTGAGGATCTCACAGAAGAAGGGCAGCCTGCCTGCAGGAAGTGCCCGACCCTATGAGGCTTCCTACAAACTGTAAAGCAGAGATTCATTAATTCAGATGCTGCGATTTCTCTGATAAACGTCAAAATATGTAAATATCGAACCCTTTTCCTTCAGCCACTAAAACAAATGGAAAACACATTTATTAGCATAGAGATGAGTTTAATCAAATCAGCCCGAGTACAAATTAGCCACAGGAAATGTAATGAGCTGGGAATTAATTAGCAGCATAATGATAATAACGTTGCGGGCTGATTACCTCACGGCCACGCGGCTCTCCCCGCCACGGGGCTCCCCTGGCAGCTGATCTTTTCCTCTGCAGGAGGCTCTGCGTGGGGACCACTGGATGGCCCCTTGGCCCCCTGAAAGTGGAGGACAAGCTGCTGCAGATTGGGGTAAGGGTGCTTCCTGGGGTCAGGCCCTCGAGATCTGGGGGAGATGGGCCTATTTTCCCTGGCTGCTCAGGGGTCTCTGTCTAGGGGCCACTTCCATTGGAGGCTGCAGGGATGGGGGATGAAATCTTGAAATAGCATGGGGCACTGGGGCTTGAGGGATGTTTGGGAAGCCCCCCACCCCCACCCCTGGGGCTGGAGCCAAGGTAGCCAGCCTGGAAAGTGCGGAGGGGGCCCGACTCTAGGGTAGCCCAGGCAGGGGGCTGGAGCACTCCCACAGGAGGCTGTCCTACTCCAGGGGATCTGCCAGTGGAGAGACCCTAGCAGGTCCAGGTCCCACCCAACTGGGGTACTTGGGGGTATGCAGTCCCCACCTGACCTGCAGGTAGGAGTCTGAGGGCCCCAAATGACCCTACCTGTGTTTAAAATCTGAGGAGAGGGCTTGGGTCCCTGGTTTCCTGCAGGGTAGGCCACATCTATCCCACTTGCCAATTTGCAGGGTCATGGTTGGTGTTGAGAACACCTTGCTCAAACCCAAACAAAAACGAGTGTTGTGTATTTGCACCACTTGCAAAAACTAAGTCAGGCAGTTTTAAGTCAGAGGAACTAAGAGGCCTCAAATGTGTCCACCATCTTTCACATTTTAAGCAAATAAATTATGGACAAGGATAAAAACAACAGCAGGTAGCCTGTGATAACCCAGAATATAACACTTATTCCTGTTCTTTCTAAGAAAACGTGAATCTTCGATGTCTCAGCAAGCTAAACCACAAAGCCAGGGAGGAGATGATTTGCATCCTTTGTTCCTGATGTCCATATGTCCAGTTTTGTAGCCCAGGTGGTTAGAATATTTTTTGGGCCTTGGATCTCTGGAAGTTGATAATTTCTGCCAGTCCAACTTCTTTGATGTTGCTGTTGTTGAGGATAATAATCACAAGAAGAATAAAAATAGCCACTAACATTCATTGAACACCAGCCATGTGCCAGGAACTGTCCTATATATGCCTCAATTATCCACTGCTGTGTGACAAACCATCCCAAGACATAATGACTTAACAAATGATCATCCTGATCAGGAATCTGTAATTTGGGCAGGGTTTGGAGGGGTCAGTTTGTCTCTGATCCACGGTGTTAGCTGGGGCGGGTGGACTCCATCCGGAGGACCCACTTCCAAGATGGCGCACCCACAAGGCTGGAAAGGCAGGGCTGGCTGTGGGGTCCTCTCCATGCGGCCTCTCTTCAGGCTGCTTGAGCCTCCACACAGCATGGTGGGACAGGTGTAGACCAACTGCTGAGCAACCACCATCCAAAAGGGGCAAAGGTAGAGGCCCCCATCTGTCCTGAGATCCGGGCAGGTACATGGCTCCTTGCCGAGGGTTCCATCTGGTCGCCTGGGACTTGTCCTCTGGGCTCTTGGCCCTGCCCTGTCCACTTCTGCCCCTTTCAGTCCAAACCAACAATGCTCCCACCAGAAGCATCTCATAAAACATCTTAAGCTTTCTGTCAAGACTACTGGGGTCCCCCGATGGGTGTGTGGCCACACCCACAAATTCCTCTGAGGTGGGCCCCTCTGTCTTGGGCCCCCGGGAGGCTCAGAAGCTCCGATGCCTGAAGTCCCCAGAGGCACCCTGTTCTGCAGGCCCTCGGTGGGGGCTCTGTGGGGTACCCCTGAAACCTGTTTGAGTCTGTAACAGTCCTCCAGGCTCACCCTGATGTAAGCACAGCCCAGAGCTGTTTCTGAGTGTCAAGCAGAGCGGACGGAGGGTCAGCTGCACCCCTGGCCCCCGCACTGGCCTCCTTATTCACTGCAACATCTACCCAGAGCTGTAAGGCTCCCTCCCCTGTGCATCAGCCCTCCTGCATTCACCACAGTGGCTGGCAGAAGACAGAGGGCGCTGCCTGGAAACCTCCTGGACTGGCCCTCCGTGTCCAGTGGGCACCCCTTTCCCACTGCGGGGTAAACTCTTACCACTCGCCTGCTAGGCCCTTCCCCACCCATGCCACCTCCTCAGGGAGCCACTTTGGGGTACTGTCCACTTCCGGATACAAACCCCTCTCTGGTTGCTATGGCTGCATGACGGGCAGCCCAAAACTTAGCAACTCAAAGTAATTGCCATTTGTTTAGCTCTCAGATCTGCAATCTCATGGGCCTTGGAGAGGAAGGTCCACACTTGCCCCATGGTGCATCTGGGGCATCTTAGTGGGAATTGAGGACCACTTCCCAGCTGGATCCTCACTTGGGTCAGCCTCCCTCCGCCTGGGCCTGCGCCTGCAGGGGCTTCTCACACTTGGGGGCTGGGTTCTAAGTGCCAGTGTCCCAAGAGGGGGAAGAAACTGTGTCACCTTCCACACAAGAGGGGGTCAGAGACCCACAGTAAGAACAGCGTATGGGATGGGAGATGGCGCTGAGGGCATCTGGGGAACATACCACCCACACAAATACTTTCTCAGCTCTCACCCCAGCTGATGAGGCCGGCTCCACCGTCACTGTCCCTGTGAAGGGATGGGCACTCAGCCCAGTGAGCGTGGCGGAGAGCCTGGAGCCTCAGTCTTTGGCAGACACCTGTCACCTGAATTGACTCCACAAACAGAAGTACAGTCAGCACCTCGGCCAGCACCGTGGCCAATACCCCGGTCAACACCCCGGCCGGCACCCCGGCCGGCACCCCAGTCAGCACCCCTGTCAGCACCCTGGCCAGCACCCCACTCAACACCCCAGCCAGCACCGTGGCCAGCACCCGCGGCTAGCACCCCAGTCAGCACCACGGTCAGCTCCCTGGCCAGCACCCCGGCTAGCACCCCAGTCAGCACCACGGTCAGCACCCTGGCCGGCACCCCCGGTCAGCACCCTGGCCAGCACCCCTGGTGTCTGCTCAGCACCTTCTCAGCAACAATGGAAGTAGTTCCTGAGAACTCTTTCCTGGAGGCTGCGTGGTGGGGCATACCAGAGGAAGAGCCTCCCCCTGAGGGGCCCCCGGTGTTGGGGTGGAGGGAGCCCAGCTGGATCCATGCCCATGTTCCCCACCTGGCCCAGGTGCTTCCGTGGGGAAGAGCCAGCCAGGCCCCCAGGGACACCTCTTCCTTAGCCAGTGCACAGCCAGCCTCTGATGGGTCTGCTCAGGTGATTGAGCTCTCGGCTGCTGCAAGAGCTGTCTTGTTGGGCTGGACACTGGGGGCTGGACATTCCCTTGGGGTGAGAGGCCTTGGTCTGGCCATGGCTGCCGTGGTTGCTGTGGCTCTTCATCTTGTCCGTCCTTGGAGAGGGCAGGTTCTTTGCACATCCTGTGCCCTGCAGGAGATGGCCTTGGTTTCCAAGAGGGCCACTGGAGTAGGGAAGAGTGATGTCTGTCAACGTGACCCTGTGGAGTGGCTTCCAGTCAGAGCCCAAAGGGGTCTTGGAGGTACTTTAGCAGGAACAGGGCAGCTTGCCTCAGGGCCTTTGCATGGGCTGTTTCCTCTTCCTGTCTGGCTTTCTCCAAGGACGCACAGAAAGGGGGACGGGACCCCCAGCAGCTCTCAGGGTGTCCATGTATTTTTTATAGCAGAGTCTCTGACATCTATATTCTACAAGCCATCTTCTATAAAGTCTAGACTTCCAATAATTGCCTTTTGCAAAAGAGCCATCATGTGGGGTGGGCCATGCAGGTGTCCGCTCTTTGGAAATGATCCGAGAGGCCGACCTTTCCCAACCGAAGATGTGGTTGGGGGAGGAGGGACCTGCTGGGTCCCTCTGCATCTGCGGCTCTGTGCTCCTGGAACCCAGCAAATGCCTGCACCACCGTCCCGCTCAGCAGGTGCTCACTCTGTGCACTTGGTGATGGAGATGTGCATACGAAGGGTGTTTTATGACTAAAGCACACTTCTTTTATCCCCTCAAAGATCCTTCGGGGGGTGGCTGGGAAAGTCCCCTGGGTCCTGCCCAAAGCAGGCATGGATGTTGCCCTTCACGGCTCATTTCAGGAAACCTCATTTCAGGAAACCGAAGCCCAGAGGGATTAGGGACTTGTTTGTTGTCACTCACTTGGTGGGACAAAGCCAGGGGCTCTGGTTGCCAGCCCGCGCCCTGAGGTGGAGGCTCCTGGGCTCTCCTCTGTGGGTTTTAGCCCTTCCCAGCCCAGCTGCTGCCTCTCCCGTGTCATCCCGTGTCACCAGGGAGACGCTTCTGCATTGGCTCAGCTACGGTGTTCACCCTCCCTGCCCAACACACAGCCACGAGGGGCGGTGTGCACAGCCCAGGGTCGAGGGGTGGGAAGGAGAAGCCTGTGCATCTCCAGGTGGAGGAGGCTCTGAGGACAACGGAAAGGAATGTTGCCAGGTGAGTTCTGTTCCTCCGCAGGCAACAGAAATGGGGAAAGCCCGCTGCCTGCAGGGCCTGCTGGGACACGACAGTGGCCACATTCATGGGTTCTCCAGGGAGTGGGGAAGGAGCCCTCGGCTGCCCACGCATCTAATGAGCTGCTCCATTTCCTGGAGACGCTAAGCCGTACTGTGCACACATTCCCCAGACAGCAGATCATGTGAAGGAGAGATGTGAGAGTTGCTCCTCAGGCTCTCGGGGCAAAGAAGTGCGAGGGCTCCTGCCACTTGCCCTGGGCCGTTGTTCAACGCCTGCTATTTCACCAGAGGACAGAAGAGGAATCTTTCTGATTAAAGGTGTAAAATGTGCATTTGCTGGGTCCTGAAGTTCGATCTTACTCTGCAGGCCTCTGCACCTCTATGTCCTGCTGACATCCATGGTCACGTCCCATCTTTGGGGATGTTCAGTTGACCATGGTCACTGCCCCCACCTGCACCTGCTTGGGGCGGGTCCTTTTTCCAAGAGTTTTGTCTTGCAGGTGATGGAGGAGACTGATTGATATGAGAAACGTGGAAACCAATCAGTGGCTTGATTAAGAAGGTCCTCACCACCACGTGTCCAGAGCCAGGGGCAGGGACCATCCTTCTGGGTGCCACAGGCCGGCCAGGCCACTCAGCAGAGCAGAGATGCCTTTTCCATATTCGTGGCCCCGCACAGCATCCCTGCCAAATTTTCCCAATTTACAAGTCAAAAAATTTTTCTAAGTGTGAGTTCTGCCCTGCAGCCGGGCTGCTAGACACAAAAATGTGTTCTGCTGGCTGTGTGGGCCTTGCCCAGCAATGGAGGGGGCCTGCAGGGAGAGCGGGCACCACACCTGGCCGCCCCAGGCTGGTTGTTAATGAGATGTGCATGAAAGCTCGCAAGCAGGACACTGGCCCATAACAGGTGTGAGCCGTTCTGAGTGGCTCACACGTGGGTCCTCTTCCTATGGTCCTCACACCCCAGGGGCAGGTGTGGTGTTAGAGGAAGCTGCCCTCTACCAGTTGGACCCCAGAGTGAAGAACCTTCCCCTTCTGGGCACAAAGCAAACCAGCTGATGCCTCCAGGGAGCTCACATTATACTAGGAAGAAAAACAGACACAAAGACAGCTAACTGGCACCAGGTGCTAGAGGAACGGTGAGGCCAGGCCAGGTAGGAGGACAGAGCAAAGACAGCAGAGGCACCCTCTGAGCTGAGAGACAGGAAGGCCCACGGCCAAAGACAGCTGAGCTGAGACATAAAGGCAGAGAAGGGATGGATCACACAGAGAACCGGGGGACAGAGGGTGTCCCAAGAAGAGGGAGCAGTAGGCGCAAAGGTCCTGAGGCAGGAGTGTGCTTGGAATGTCCCAGGACAAGGAGAGGCAGTGGAACCAGAGCCATGGAACCCTATAGAATTCAAATCAAATTGATGGAACCCATTGGACACCTCTGAGCAGAGCAGTGACATGGCCTGGGTTGGGTACTAGGGTTGAGCAACAAGGAGGTACTGAGATGGAGGGCTGCGAGGAGAACAGGTTCAGAGGGAAAACTGGGTGTTTGGCCTTGATGGGTGGTGTTAGAGGTGCTCCTGAACACTGGTTACTCACTTGGCTTCCCTGGGAGCCCCCCTGCAGACTTCTCCAGGAACCCCATCCAACCTGGGTGGTCTGCAGGCCTGACACTCGGGGACCAAGCCTGGGGCCCTCCAGTGTTTGCGGGTTGGGGAAATGGTGAGGAATGGGCTCAAGATCCCAGGAAGGGTCGGGGAGGGGCCCAGAGCAGAGCGGGCCTGGGCGTCTGTTGGCAGCTCACAGCCCAGTCCCTTTCCCAGGGCTGACCTCCCAGGGTCAGCCTGCATCTGATGACTTGTCAGCATGGGGAAACAAAGGTCCTACTCCCGTCCTCAACTGGGATGACCCCAAAGGTCACTGTGGCTCCAGAGCTCCTCGTGGGGTTTGCAGCCCTCTAGAGGACCCCAACTTCTTCCCTGCCCCATTCTGCCCCCACAGGGTGGTGCTGAGACCCCCTCTGAACTGGACTGGATAGAGTCCCTCCTGGAATATTGGAAAGTAACCTTTTTGGAACTAGGGTCTTTGCAGGAGTAATTAGTCAAGATGAGGTCACACTAGAGTAGGTGGACCCTTAACCCTGCGACTGGCGTCCTCATTAGAAGAGGGATGTTTGGACAGAGGCACACGGGGAGAAGCCACGTGAAGATGGAGGCAGAGATGGGAGGATCCGTCTGCAAGCCAGGGGTCGCCACGCATGTCCTCACATCAGAAGCTGCAGAGACACCTGGAGCAGATCCTCCCTCGGCGTTCCCGCAGGGACCACCCCTGCAGCACCTTGACCTCGGGCTTCTGGCCTCCAGCGCCGAGAGCGTAAAGTTCTGTTGTGTAAGCCTCCAGGCTGTGGCCCTTCGTCATGTGGCCTGGGAGCCCAACCCCTTCTCCCGTAGCAGCCAGAGCAAGGATGAGGGGTATAGCTTTGAGGTGGGGGTGCGAGCACATCTGTATCCCTATGGGGCGGCCGAGTGTGGCAGGGTGGCCGCCCTCTTGAGCACAAGCAGCCCCAGGGGGGCTCTGGGCATGCGGTGTGCAGAGGGCAGAAGGGCGGAGGGCAAGGGCAGCCGCGGTCCTGGGGGCAGGTGGGGCCCTGCAAGGAGAGAGGCCTGTCCTTGACGTTCAGGCTCCTCTCCCAGGTCAGAACCTCTCTGCTCCTCCAGGAGGCCTCGGCTCTACTGGCTGGAAGGAGACAGACCCAGCATGGGCAAGAGAGGGAGGCCCCAAGGCACAGGGGGGCACATCCGTGTGGGTGGGTCGGAGCCACGCTCACCTCCAGGCAGGCCTGTGCGCAGCCACTCGAGTTCTGTGGTGGCAGAAATCTGGATCTGAGTGAGGGGACAGTAACCGGGGCACATCGCTCTTGCGTTCCTCCCCCGTCCCGGAGGCTGTGTGCCCCTGCTCACCTGGTGCCTCCCGCCCCCGCCCCCGGGGGGCCCTCTGCCAAGGACATGAGGCTCAAGATGCTGGTGGCTTTCCCAGGGCCACCCCCCCCGCCGAGGGAGCCCTGAGACTGTGGTGGCAGAACCCCCCCCCCATCCCCCCAGCCCTGAAATTCCAAGAGATCCTGAGGTGAGTGTGTGAAGAGCCCAGGCTGGATCCTGCACATTTTTATGGAAAGGATCCTTCGTGTCCGGAGTTCCCCTTCTCTGTGGACATGCACTCAAACATCAGCTCAGCACGTCTGATGAGAATATACCTGATCTGGTCTGGGTTGGGGGCAAATCTCGCAACCAACCCTGGTGGCCCCTGCACACGGCGCCCTGTGCCTTAACAAGGCTCGACCACCTGAGCTGCCAACCCCTGGCACACAGAGAGCGGGCAGCCCAGGGCGGGAGCTGGGAGAGGCCAGCAGGTTGGGGGATAGACATCAGACCCGATCAGCTGTGGGTGGTGTCCATGACTGACTTCTGGCACCTCCGGGGTGGGCGAAGGACCCGGGGTCTGTGTCTCTCCCCCACCTGGCAAAACGTCCAAAACCTGCTCTCGGCTGAACCTGGCAAAGACCCTCATGGCCGTTGGCAAAGGGAGCTAGGCCAGTGTCCCAGTTCCCCCATGGGCATGTGGCTCTCCTGCCACCAGAGTGTGCACCCCCCCCCATGCTGCAAACACCCTGGCGCCCCAAGGGGAGAAGCCCCCTCCCTGCGGCAGCACGCTGCCCCGGCCCGCAGGCTCTGTAGGCCCACTGACTTCGCCTCCGCAGTGCGGCTCTGGGCTGGAGCTGGCTGTGCCCGGCCCGCCGATTCCCTCAGCCGAGGACGCCCATTTCTTCCGAGCCAGAGATTTTATGACTCACAGGATTAGAAGCTGTTATTCCAACCCACCCTGGAGCACTCTCTCTTTCGATTTTATGGTAAGCCTCACTAATAAACTATTTAAAACATATGCTAATTGTGTTTGTTGTCTCCTTTATTATCATATGTATCATTAAGAATGTGGCTTCCCCTGGAATCTCAGGCCCTCCAGCCTCTCCCAGCCCTGTGTGTGCAAATCCGAGTGTGTGTGTGCGTGCACTTGTGTATGTGTGTGTGTCTGTGTGTGTGTTCACACCTGTGTGTCTGTGTGCACCTGTGTGTACACCTGTGTGTGTTCACACTCGTGTGAGTGTGTTTTCCCACCTGCACAGAACATCTGCCTTTTCAAACCAGAAGAAACACTTGCAGGGCTCGTGTGAGCATTCGGGTGCTCGTGGAAGGAGGGATAGAGGCAGCCCCTACGCCTCGCCTCCCCCGAAACAAAAGCAGGGAATGACCAGACAGAACCTCTCAATGAGGCTCACGGCATTTCATCCTGGGCTTTATTTTGAGTCGGCTGCAGGTAGATCATTATTTCTCCTCCCGGGTTTCAGACTGTTTGAAGAGCAAGTGCGCAGCCTGCAGGATTTCAAAATCAAGAGAGCACCCATCACTGCCCTTTGTCTGAAAGGAGCGAGAGTGGGGTGCGGGGGAAAGAAGTCTGAGGGGGTGGGTGCGGGGACCAGGTCTTTAGGGCTAACGGAGGCAGGAGCCGTGCCCTCCACCTGTTGTCTTGAGGGGCTATCCCTGTATCAGGGCCTCGCTTTGAGCTGTGAGGTGTCTCCTTGTGTGGTGGCCAGCCCAGGGCACCGGGTCACCTGGATTCACCTGCCCTTAGAAGGTGGACCAAGCCCAGCGTCCTGATTTTATTCCACTCAGACCACACCCACCTGGCCCTGTGCATCTCAGGAAGCTGCAGGCTGTCCTCCAGGGCTGGGGGAGGGGCAGAGGCATGAAGCTGGGGGAGCAGGCAGCCAAGGGGGGTTGAGGCTCACACAGAGACAGAAAGTGGGGTGACCCTGCAGGGGACAGTGAGGCATGGGATGCCCAGGAGGGTGGCTGTGGACTGGCTCTCTCAGGTAAAACTCAGCACGATGTCATCTCAGTGCTGGATCCAAAGGTGTGACCTTGCTGAGATTTGGGGTGCTGGGTGTTGCCCGCCCTGTGCAGGGAGTGGCCTGAGGTCCTGCAGCCCAGGCAATCCCCACCAGGAAGCGGCCACACTGGCTTCCAGCTGGGCTGGAACGGGGCGGAGGGCTGGATGTTCCCGGGACCAACTCTGTCCACAGCAGATGCGGCTCTGTGTGTGCACGTGCCCAGCCTGTTCTACAATGCGCCACACAGCGGGCGTGGGGTCTTTCTGGAGAGCCCCGGGTTGGCGAGGTGCTGCTTCCTGGTGGAGGGGCTGGGCCAGCACCCTGCTGCTCCATCGCCCCATCCCTGTCACACTCAGGGCACCCCAGCTGCACGTGCAGAACGAGGGGTCATTTACTTGTGTGCGGTGAGTTCCCAGGGGCAGTGCGATGGCCCAGGCGAGCCGGGCTCCTCACGGTCCAGGGGGGACGGCCCTGTCTGCCGCGTCCAAGCCTACTCGGGGCCAGGAGTGAAGCCCTTTTTCTCCAGGTGAGAAAACACTGTATGCTCCCCGTGCCACGTCTCCTTGCTGGGTCCTCAACTCTGGGATCAAAAATGGTTTGCAAAGGGGCGCCTGGGTGGCTCAGTCGGTTAAGCGACTGCCTTCGGCTCAGGTCATGATCCTGGAGTCCCAGGATCGAGTCCCGCGTCGGGCTCCCTGCTCGGCGGGGAGCCTGCTTCTCCCTCTGACTCTCTCCTCTCTCATGCTGTTTCTCGCTCGCTCGCTCTCCAATAAATAAATAAATAAAATCTTTTAAAAAAAAATGGTTTGCAAAGATGTATGTGGACGCACTGGGGAGGGGACTGCAACGTGCCTCTGGGGTGGATCCAGACTGGACACTTCACGGCCTGGGAAGAAGCAAGCACACAAACAACCCTTGAATGCGGGCTTCCTCCCACGCCAGAGCCCAGCCCCTCACTCACAAGTTCAGGTGAGGATGAACACCTGGCCAGGAGAAGCTTTTGGCCTGAGGCTCCAAGCAGGGGCCCCACCGTTCCCAGTACAGAGTAACAAGTGTTTCCGGATGCTCCAGGTGGGAGGTTAGCAGGTGGGGGAGACGGGAGACCAGCGCCCTCCGCGCGTGGGGGAGCGAGGGAGGCTGTCGGGGCTGGGCTGCAGCGGGGCAGATGCCCACCCAGGCTGGGGCAGGTGATTGCCAGCCCGCACATCAGGGAAGTGTGCGTGGGCGTTAGGCAGTGTGTAAACACCAGCAAACCCTGTACAAGTAATTGATTAGTGACTATCATTGTAATTGCAGGGTGATCACATGGTTATCTCTGCTCTGCAAATTAGTGTTACCATGAGGTTGAACAATTATGCTCGATTCATAGCTAACCATGGGTAAATAACCAGGTAATCCATAGCATGCACAGTTACTGTACGAATAGGGCGTCGTTAGTAGCAGGTAATTATACACTAACGGGAGGTGGTTGGCCTTGCACACGGGTGTGCTTCCCACGACGTCCTGTCCTCTAACTTCCTAGCTTCCCCGTGCACAACCAGACCCCGTGAGCAACACCGCTTACCCAGGGGGAGACGCAGAAGACCTCACACGGTGGACCCAGCCGAGGGGGCCCATTTCCAGGGAAGTTGTTCTCCTCCTAATACCCAGGGATTGCGGCAGAGCTGGCTGCCAGCTGGAGGACGTGACACACAAAGGCATCTGTCTCTGCCACACCCGAGGCCAGAAGCCAGCCCGCCTCTACTCACCTGGGAGCCCCCAGGCTGTTCGTCTCACCTGTGGCGGCAGCTTGATGAGGACCCAGCAGGTAACCGTCCGTGTTCATCGCTGCGCCCAGGTGCCTGCAAAGAGGCCGGCTCACGGCAGGTGGGTGCCCATGGGCTGACCCTTCGCTCACGCACTCCCACCCCCTGCCTTTGGCGCGCACACCCAGCGGGGTGCCCCGTGCGCCTCCCTATGTGCGCCGGTTGCCAGAGGCTCTGCGTGCAGTGAGTGCGTGTGACTCCGAATTCCCACGTTGAAGCCTGAGTGTGGTGGTATTGGCGGGGGGTGCCCACGATGAGGGAGCCCCCGCTGTCTCCCCACCGTGCCAGGACCCGGCGCTGGGCGTTTGGTGACCCCTGCCTCTACCTTCTCCATGCGAGCAGCTCCTTCCACAGTCGCCTCCGCGGTAACCACAAAAATACCACAGACATGGCCACGTGCCCCCGACACACACGGTTTGGGTGAGAACCACTGAATTCCTCTCTCGGGCCACCCCCGGCCCACCGCCTGCTTTTATGAATCAAGTTTTACTGGCACCCCGGCCCCACCTCTACGAGGCGTCTACGGCGGGTTTCAGCCTACAACTGCGGAGCTGGGTAGCTGCCACCGAGACCATGTGACATATTTATCGTCTAGCAGGAAATGGCGGCAGACTGCTCCAGACGGGGGAGTTACTAGCTGAAACCAATAGCTCTGGGGAATTGGAAAATGGATTGTGAGTGACCCAGGGGTTTGATAAGCTAATTAAGTAATTTCTGATACACAGTGGATGCTTTAAATTCATTAAATGTATTAAAAGGCAGGAGAAGAAGTGCTCATAAACCATCTGGGAGCGGACAGGGCAGCACGGCCGAGACCACCGTGGGAGCCCCCAGCGGCGCGCTCTGCTTGCGAAGTGGGGGCTGGCTTCTCCCAGACAGATGCACGAATCTCCTGTCTCTCTGGCCCGGTGACCCGCACACATGCGGAGCTCCGCGGAGGCCGTCATGGACCGGCAGGCCCCACAGCAGCGGAGCACGTTCTTAGCCTGGAGGCCCAGGGGTTCGGAGAGACCGGCCGGCTGTGTGGGTGTTCACCGGGCTCTGGGCACAGAGCTTGGCTGGACCTCGCCACCAGCCGCAACTCTTCCAGCCCCTTGGCTAGTCGCTCAGTTCCCTCTGCCCCGAAGGCCCTTCTCACGGCTCTCCTCCCTGGCAGCACCTGGGGGATGGAAGTCCTGCCTGTGTGGTCCTGAGAGGTCCCGGCCAGCTCCAGAAACTCGCTCCTCCCTCCAGGACGGGGTCTGTTCTCTGTGGACACACACTGTTCTCCCTACAGCCTGGGATCCGGTGACACGTGAGGACTGTGTGCAGCGGGCCCCATGTCCCCCCTCAGGCGTGCTTGTGAATCTGATGTGGCTGGATTCTCTGCGGGTCCTCCAGGACAGTACACACTGGTCCCAAGGAAAGAACACCCGTCCCCCGACACGCAAGTGGGGATCTGAGCAAGAGCCTGGGCGCCGGGGCTGACCCTGGGGGCCACACAGCCCCCCGCAGCCCCCTCTCTGCTGGCCGCGGCCCCACCAGCCCTTCTCCCCGCACAGCCCCCCGCCCCCCCAGAGACCCCAGGGAGATGCAGAGAGGAGCCTGCGTAGGGGCTTCCGTGGGGCTCTCCCCTGAGCCCTGCGGGCAGTGAGAGGAACATTCCAGAGCCATGCCCTGTAATTCAGTCAGCGTGGAAAAGGACACGAAGAGAAGGTCAATATTGTTCTAAATTAGACTAACTGCTTCCCTTCAGTTGGGCGTGGATGGCTCCAGGGCGCTGGCGATCTAGCAGTCGGGGGAAAAAAGGTCAGGCTTCTCCACCAGGGTGGGTAATAAAAACAGGCAGGGATCTTTGGAAATCACACCTGCAGGTGGCTGATTCTGGCTGGCGGGGGCCAGGTGCGGTTACTGCGGGGCTTCAGGGCAGTTGAGCAGGGCCGAGTGGGAGGCCGAGCCAGGCAGGGAAGGGGTGGGCAGAGCCTGGACACTGGGGAGCTGGGTGCAGGGGCTCTCCCTGTGGGGACAGCTCACACTGGGAGGGCGAATGGACGGCTGGAGATGCACAGCCACATGGCCCCAGGATGGCAGGATGTGGGCTTGTGTGTATTCCGTTCCTCGTTTAAGCATTTTCCAGGATGACATTCCTGAGGGGCCCTGGCCCTTCCCAGTGCTCCCGGCTCAGAAAGAAATGAGCAACAGCCTGGCTGAGCTGCCGTCCAGGGTGGCCGCTCCCTCCTCGGGCTGAAGGGCCGGTCGGCCGACCCAAGGAGGCTGTGGGGCAGTTGGCGCCCGTGTCCTTGGCTGGAGGGTGCAACCGGGTGGCCACCGTGGGAACAGTCTAGCCGGCCTCAGCAAAGTCCTCACAGAAATACCGCGGGACCTGGCAATTCCGTTCCCGGGTGTACACCCCAGAGAATTGGAAACAGGCTTGTATGGACTGAATTGTGTTCCCCAAAGTTCAAGTGTGAGGTCTTAACCCCCGGGACCTCAGAGCGTGACATCGCAGTGGAGATAAGGCCTTTTCAGAGGTGATTACGTTAAAATGTGCTCGTTAGGGTGGCCCTAACCATACCAGGCTTGTGTCCCTGTAAGAGATGAGGACACAGACTCACACAGAGGGGGGAGGACCAGGGAGAGGTAGCGTCTACGCGCCCAGGAGGGAGGCCTCAGAGGAAGCCAGCCCAGCCACGCCTGGACCCTGGGCTCCCAGGCTCCAGACTGCGAGACCATAAACATCTGCTGTTCAACCAGGAGGTGGTATTTTGTACGGCAGCTCAGCGAGCTGGCTGCAGGGTCTCAGAGAGGCGTCTGCACACCCCGGGTCACAACAGCATCATTCATGACCACCAAGATGGGGAAACAACCCAGTGCCCCTCAACAAATGCACGGATAAATAAGGTGGGGTCGGTCCGGATGCGGGAATATCGTTCTGTCTGGGAGGGAAGGAGACCGACACCTGCCACGGCGAGGGCCTCACGCGGGTGAAGTGAGCCCGTCACACAAGGACAAATGCTGGGCCACCGCACTTGGACATGGCCCCCTGCCCCCGTCACATCACGGGAACAGAGAGGCGATGGTGGGGCCGCAGGCGGCGGGGGGACGGCTGACAGGGCTGGGGCTTCACTCCAGGGACGGGGACGTGCCTGAGACTGGAAGTGGTGGTTTGCACGACCTCACGAACCTGCTAAATGCCACTGAGTTGTTCATGTCAAAGCAGCTCATTTACTGAGGTTCAACTCAGTAAATTGCTGAGATGTTGAAGGTCAGCACCACCCCTCAGAAGCCCCTTGACCCCGGCCCCCTACAGGGTGCCCACAGTCGGGCGTAAGGCCCAGCGCATGAGAGGACGGCCTGAAGAGGGTGTCCTGTCTCCCGAGGCAGGGTCTCCATTACAGAGCACGTCCAGCCTCACTGCCATCCCCGAGCTGTACCCGCTTTCCCTCTTTTGCTGGAATACAGGCCCGAGAACAGGCTTCTCCCGGGGAGACAAGCCAGGCAGCATCCTAGCAGGTGAGGGAGCTTCTGCGGGGCCCCAGGGACCCCTGCCCGCTGGCAGGTGGGGTCAGCATCTCCGCAGAGAAGCCCGCCAGCCGGGGGGAGGCGCACAGGGCTGCCCCCAGACCAGCTCTCGCGTGGAACCCTGTCTGGTTACTTCTTGCTCTTGCCTCCGTGTGCCCGGCCGATCGGCATCATTTCTGGTCCATAGCGGTGTTTGCAAGGGCCTCCAAATCTGTGCCTGCAGCAGGCTGACCAGTGACCCCGAGAGACACGTCCTCCTGGAGCCTGTGAAGGGGACCTGGTTTGCAGATGTAATGAAGGATCCCGAGATGAGGCCACTCTGCATCTGGGCGACCCTAAATCCAATGACAGGTGTCCCAGTGAGAGAAAGACTCAGATGAGAGACAGAAACACAGAGAGACAGAGACAGAGATAGAGACACAGAGACACAGAGAGACAGAGACACAGAGAGAGACAGAGACAGAGATAGAGAGACAGAGACAGAGATAGAGACACAGAGAGACAGAGACAGAGACAGAGAGACAGACAGAGA